>NW_019394374.1:0-177605 GCF_000612105.2 Orussus abietinus | reverse complement strand
TCTCCGACACTCTCCGGCACACTCCGACACTGTGCGGCACTCTCCGGCACTCTGCGGCAACTTACCGGCACTCTCCGGCACTCTGCAGCTCTCTGCGGCACTCTCCAGCACTCTATGGCACACTGCGGCAACTCTCCGGCAATCTCCGGCACTCTGCGGCACTCTGGTGCACTTAACCACACTCAACGGCACTGTACGGCACTCGATAAGGCTCGAAAACACTTGAAAAACGCTCAAAAACGATCGATAACGCTCGACAACTCTCGAATAACGATCAATAACGCTCGAAAACGCTTAACAAACGCTCCAAAACACTCGAAAAACGCTCGGAAACACTGTAAAAACACTCGAAACCCGTTGAAAAACGCTCGGTAGCACTCAAAAACGGTCTAAGAACGCTCGAAAACGCTCGAAACCGCTCTGAAATTTAGCGATAAACGCTCCAAAACGTACGAAAACGGTCGAAAAACGCTCAGAAACGCTTGAAAACGCTCAAAAAACCCTCGAAAACGCTCGATAATGCTCGATAACACTCGAGAACGCTCTAAAACGCTTGAAAACGCTCGATAACGATCGAAAACTCTAGAATATCACTCGATAGCACTCGAAAACGCTCTGAAAACGCTCGATAACTCTCTGAAAATGGTCGAGAAACGCTCGATAATGCTCGAAAACGCTCGAAAACACTAGAATATCACTCGATAACACTCGAAAACCCACGACCCGGCGGGAAAATCCGTCGTGTCGTGACGCAAAGGGAGGACCCTTTGCGTTATGACATGGGGGTAAAATCCGTCGTGCCGTGACGCAAAGGGGGGACCCTTTGCGTTATGACATGGCGGTAAAATCCGTCGTGTCGTGACGCAAAGGGGGGATCCTTAGCGTTATGACATGGGGGTAAAATCCGTCATGTCGTGACGCACAGGGAGGGACCCTTTGCGTCACGACCCGACGGATTTTACCGTCGTTATTTTGCGTTATGACATATCTACAGTATATCTTAACTATCGAGCACCCACGTTGTAATTTTGCCTGTATCATTTGCGGATGAAATAAATGAGGTAAGTGAAGGGTAAAGTCAAAAAGGGCGCCACGAGTGTTCTTTCCTTACCATCAAATGCGAGCAGTGTTTGTGAGCGTAGGTAAGCCTTCACCGTCAACTGCCGCATGGTATTACCATCACGAGTACGTGAGCCGCCAGTGGCAACTGGTAGATGGCACCACCATCGCGAGTGCGCGAGCCCCTACCAGAAGTTCGTTGCGCCGCCCTTGGGGACAAAAAACGGTGAAAGCTGACGTACGAAACCAGAGGACAGCACAGGATGCGATTGCACGACCCTGCCCGTGAGCAATCTCCCAACTCATCTCTGATACAGAGATCTCTGTATCAGAGATTTCATAACCCATACAGCACACCACTCGCATACCATACGCATCCGTCCATACAACACACTACTCGCATACCATACTCATCCGTCCATACAACGGTCACCGCAGAGTACAGGATAAGGCGCCGAGTACATTGCCAGTTGGCATCGAATTACGGATATAATTTGCCGAAAGGGAATACTACTTCTAACGCGAACAATCCAGCAGCTTCCACCGTCACCGACGACTAACCCAGCTCGGCTGTCGGCCCGCGAATACGAGTTTCACTCGACGGGCTTGTCCCGGCTTACAGCAGGCAAAGCCCCCGCAGGATGCCGCCAAAGCGAAACAACGCATCGCGCAGCCGACAACCTGAGCGAGGTAGCCTTGCACGCCGTAGCTTAGCTACGACGTACTAGGTGCCGACGGAAGCTGCCGGATACACTAAAGGTACGGCATTGCTGTACCTGTAAAAATCTACTTCGGTTAGCACGCAAATCCGAAATTACTAGCTGCATGGAAAGGTACCCGACAACATCCTTTCCGCAATTTACAATTACGCTCGCACACAATGAGTGCTTCCACTTTTCACTACGTTAAACTACTATCATACAAAAGAAAAAAACACGCTAAGTGGAACCACTCGCGCAGCTATTTGCGAACCGGTGGTTTCGAACAATAGTTGGAAACCACCGATCCCCCAGGCTCACCACGTGGAGGTTGCTGCGCACCGAAACCCTTTACAAACGTAATAAATTAAGTTAAATATATTAAGAAAGGGAACGGAAGGGAGGGGGGATGTCTCTCATAAGGCCCGGTTTCACAACCCAAGTTAACCGAAGTTTGATTTTTAACCGTTAGATTAAACCGTAGGTTAAAACTGGGGTTAACTTTTAGGTTAAACCGTAGGTTAAAACTGGGGTTAACCGTTAGGTTTAACCGTACGTTAAAACTGGGGTTGAGCCAGTTACAGTAAAAACAGGTAACTCGATGTTTACCCTTCGGAAGACCAAAGGGTAATGATGCTCCGAGCGCGCGCTCGGCCTTATATAGGGTCCCCGACCCCGGCGTGCGCATGCGCAGTTCTTTATCACACCTTTGTATATTGCAATTTTGGAATTTCTTTATAATAACGGAATTTCATGGCTACGGAACACTTTTTTAGGGTCTTTATACTCACGTTATAAAATTTCAAACGATTAGGTACACCTAGTTTTGTGAAAAATTTCCTTATCAACCGACCCCTCGGTTGCCTCTTTCTCGTCACCTTAACGGAAAATCCGTAATTATAAGATGATGCAATAGGAGTACAAGGGTACCTTTTTCAGGTATCTGCGGTCAGGTGGCGACCGGGAGAAGCGACGGTACGGTAACTGAGGACTCCCGATTATCACAAAATCCTAATCATCATAAAATCCCCAAATTCTAATAATCAATTTTGAAAGTTATTAATCAACTATGTATTAGACATTTTGACGATCATACGTAAAAAATAATGCGCGAGCCCCTACCAGAAATTCGTTGCGCCGCCCTTGGGGGCAAAAAACGGTGAAAGCTAACGTACGAAACCAGAGGGCAGCACAGGATGCGATCGCGCGACTCTGCCCGTGAGCAATCTCTCAACTCATCTCTGCTGATATACACTGATATATATGATCTAAGGCTTGATCGGGCTCGAATCTATCGTAAAAGATGGCGGCGCTAACAAAACTTGGCAGAGTTTTGTGTGCACTTTCTGTGAAAAATAATATTTATTCATATAATATCGCGAGGCATGGTATGTGACTGCGATATTTCATATCATTTAATTCTACAGCTACTTAGAATTTTCCGATTATTCTAATAAAGATTGACAACCCTTGTTCAGAGGTTATGTAAGTCTTAGCAATTAGAAAATGAGCAATTTTATTTTAAAAGATCATTATTGTCTAGGGCCCTGTTTAGTGGATATTTTTTTTTAGTGAAATATTTTGATTAGAACAATTGAACTATATTTTATTGACTTTTTAGTTAAAATACAAAGTATTAAAAACATTGCGGTGTACTTCAGAATCGAAGTTAACATTTGAACAGTAACTTAATTGTGTACTGTATTTTTCTAATTGTAGTACATTACCGGGACTGGCAACCTGGTCCATGCCCACAAACGGAAGAGGAACGTATCAAAGCAGCAAAGAAATATAATCTTGTACCAGAAGATTACAGAATTCCTAAAGATAAAGATAATGTTTATGGTGACTATCCTGATTTGCCATTTATAGGACAGGCGTTAAAAGATCCTTATTACCCATGGGACAGTCCAGAATACAGGAGAAATTTTAATGAAACTGTAAGTTTTTGTATCATGTTTTACCAACTATTTGGTATCTGTTTTTTTATAATTAACATAATGTACTCTTTATTTAGGTGAATATGGACTTTGACATATGTGATGATCGTAAACTTGATCCTGGTAAAAGGACACGATTCTCAATACTTTACATGTTTTCAACTACTTTTTGTGTTTTTGGATCAATATACCTATTGTATTTGTTGGGAATGAAGTATCCTTCCGTGATACCAGTGGTAATTATATGAAAAGTTATAATATTTATATTTGTAACTAAGTTTATAATAATTTCTTCATTTTAATGATATTAATAAGTAATGCATAAATACATTATTTCTTTTTCATTTGCCAGACGGAAAAGCAGATCCCTAAACCAGGTGTAACACATTATACATTTGAACCACTTGAATAATTAATGTGAGAATGCAGTAATGTTAATCAAATATAAACAAATAAAGGGTAGTAATATGCATCTGTAAATGTTTAATTTAACCGTCAAATTGAGTATCTGCAGGTATGTGACCATATTAATAACATTCAAGTCAAATCAATTGCACATCTTATTACCAGTTTCAATAAACGGGTATATACTTTTATATGTTTGTTATCATCTGTTAATCTACTGATATTGTTATTTTTATTTAAATTACTCACAGATACACTCAAAGCAATTACATTCACAATTACAATAATATCAAAATATACAGATTAAGTTGAAGATCGAAGCATAACTTTATTGCACTTGTAAAAAATACACTTTAGTAATACTACTACAATATATTGATACTAAAATACTTTTATTACAACATATTGATAGCCTCGTAGGTTTTTTGAAAGCAGCTATTAATTTAAAAACGACATAAGTTGCAACTTTTCTTTGGTATTATAAACCTCCAAAAACCAGCAATATTACCTTTTCCTATCACACATTAAACTTTTTTATATAGAAAAATTATAGTTACAATTTAAGCATGCTACAAAGTTGAAGATCCATCAATATAAACTTAATCTTGTTTATAAGAAAAATTTAAACACGATGTATTATACGCGAGTATTAAAATAATTTAGAAATAACAATGTTGGACAGTAATAGTAGAAAGGATTGTTGAAACTTGACATTTTTTTCCTGCATTCATTATATAAGCATTTTTATGACATTAACCCCTTGGCCTATACGATATATGCCAATTGCGTGACTTTGCCACGAGTCAGACTCGTGGTTATAGGCCAAAGGGTTAATTATTATGAATATTTAATGACAATAGTTTTCTCCATTATCACTAACAGTCAAGTATAGTTACATGTAAATTCATTATTTTTATGTATTTATAGTATTAATGAATCATAATGAAATAATCATTCAGTTATTTATTACTAATACTACAGTTATTTTATTCACTATACTAAACTAAACACGTTATTTAAGTGAACTATGTATGACAGTTTATATAAAGCTTCATCATACAAAATTATAAAACTTACACTGTATATTTAGAAGAGTAAACAAACTGTATGTACTCGTAATTCATGAAACAAAAGCTATAAATATTTCATCAAATTTCCAACATTGAACAATCTAGTCGAGAAAGTGAGAAAATCAAGTACATTCCACAAGATAGGTGTCAAACAGATATGTATGATTGCACATATCTGGATATGAATTATAAGTCATCTAAAAAAATAACTTATTTGTAATGATAATATAAAGTGAATGTACACGTATTTGATCATAAGAATCTGTCCATTAATTCGAAACAATGATAAATATCAATCTTCTCGACTTTTATCATGGTCATTGCTGCTTTTGTCTACAGTTTTTGCTGTCCCTGGCAGACCCAATTTTAATGTCGGTTAAACAGAGGAAAGTTACTTTACAAATCAATTTAAAGACTTCATTGACAGGGACAAAGCACCTGATTTGTCTTCAGAGTGCAAGTCTTTTGATGCCGCACTCACAACAGAATTTCGCGGTTTCAGGAAACTTCGAGCCACACTCGTGACAGAATTTTGACATTTTGTACTTGACTGGGGTCCCTGTGTCGTCACGAGGGCCGGATCCAATGTCATCATCGAGACGACTTCCTCCGTCATTTACGCTGCATCCATGGTTGAAGTATTTGCGATTTAAGCTAAAGGAATAAATTCCAAATATTTAGACAATTTTCCCTTGTATATGCGATGGATAAAAGGTCAAGATACGTAAATGAAAATGAAATAAAAATCAACACGATAAAACGTCATAAATAGAAAGGTACTTAAAATGGCATTTGTTACTACACTTGTACAATAGGTTGATTTAAAAAAAAAAGCTTTCTCTTTTTAAACCAATTCAACTTGAATTTCTTAAACCAATTTTAGTCCCCTGATGCTCTAAAGTCAAGTAATATCTAATTAAATATGAAGACGATGTCATTTAAAAGAAATAACTTGAGAACATTCTATATTTATTTCTTCTTAATATTCTAATTAGGAACAATTTCATATGATTCGAAAAATTGAGCAATTTACAGGGCAAATAAGAATTACGAGTAATTCAAGAAAAGATCAAACAACCTGCTGTATGCTGAATCCGCACTGATCTTGCCGTGATCCTGACGTTTGTAGCTATCTGGCGAAGACAATTCCTCGTCGCTGACTAGGCCGTTTCGCTGTTGACTATGTTGAATGGGACTAGGGACGGACATGGAATTACTTTTGAGAAAGGATCTTAGAGAAGGAAACGAGGATACGTCTTCTTCGAAGGAGCTCGTTAATTCGTCAAACATAGAGTTCGATCGTTTAATGTCGACGTCCGAGGAGACTATAGAACTCAGACTTAAGTTACTCTCAGAAAGTACATTGTAATTATTATTCCTAGCTGTGGAATTTGTTTTCGAATAGTTTGTCGTTTTAGGGCAGGCTTTCTTTACAGAACTTCTGATGGAGTCTTTTCTTTCTGGTCCCTTAGGCGCAGACGAGGCTCTGACCGAATTGCAGCGGGAGACCGTAGGTCGCATGACCTTGGGGGTGACCTTTTCCAGGATTTTCCGCGACTTTTCTACGGAATTGATGAAACTCCGACCGCGGTTGCCGTTCGCTTCATCGTGTTCGTTCACGGTGAACGGCTTAGATTTGTCGAGGACGACGAGCCTCGTGGAGACGTTCAGGGACCTATGCGGTTCGATAGTCTCCTTTGCGCGAGAATGATTCTCTAGTTTGACCTCCTTCGAGATAGAATTGGTTTCCGTGGAATCACTCGAGAAGTCTGACATAAGGTCGTCGAATTCTGTAGGAGGTGCGATCAAAGAGGTGCGCTTATTTGTCACCGAGGATGGTGGGGCAGGGTATTTGGCGAAGGCTGAAGAATGGGAAAGAGGATAATTAGAGGACGACTCGGATGTATTCCGTTCTCGAGGACCTTCCTGTAAGGACTCGCTTGTATCCGAGAGAAGCTCGTTCAGCTGGCGTTCCGCAAGGAGGAAAGGATCATAATCCTTTCGTACATTGCTATAAGTTAAAGATATTTATTAGACATTACATACGTAAGCACCGCCAGGCTCGATGATGGTAAAGTAAGAAACGATAATAGGAATAAATGTAGAACAATATTATAGTCATGTTTATGACTTAACATGCCACGTGCAAAGAATGTTTAACAGATAAAGGGTATAATCCTTGCAGCCGGGACAAACGTGCTTGCTAACCATAATATGGCGATAGGTGAATTTTTATCTCGAATACGGACGAACATCAGGATATTGAATATGTCCGACTACGACCGGCATGACCGAGTTTGTTACATTTTTATAAAGGAATTAATTTAACTTTGCTCGGTCGTATGGAGATGTGATGTGCATTGCAAAATCTGGGAATACGATCGTAAGGCTTATATGTAGGGTTAAAATAGGAATGTCGCTTGCTGTACAGGATACTATAAAAAGCAACGATTATCTTAACGGTTTGCAGACCGTCGAAATTTGATCTCTCCAAATGGCCATCCGCGGTGAATCGTCAGATGGGGATATCAAGTCGACGGATAAAGAATGTGCTATGATCAACGGGTAAAGGGCATGAAGGACATGTTTCCGTGTTTCGTATCTGAAACTTCATGTGCACCTTGACGCTCTCTCTCTAAATTGTATAGCCATGAGAAAATTAAATGATAACTCTCTTCAACAATATCCATTACTGAACGTCGGTAATCCCTTATCGAACTTACATTCTATCGTTAAGTACGAAATTAAAGTCCGGACCAGATCGAAGATAATTACTCCAGACAGGTCGAAGCGGTGGATCACGAGTCCTATAAATGTGAATTCTTGTTAATTCAGCCTACCTTCGTCGGCGTGCCGGTAGGTTATTGGATGCGACAGGTGGAAGGGTTTGAATCGTGGGATTTTTCCAAAGGACTTTCAGCCCTTCCTGCTTTGGAGGATCCAGAGTGATCAGTCTGCTCGATGAGACCTTCAGAGCTTTTTGCCAATAGAATGGGCTTGATTTCTTGCTGAAAACTTCTCTGCTATTTCCGTTTCCGATTCTTGGAAGAGTGTTGCATTTTTCTTGAGAATTGTCTTCATCGATAGAGTTGATGTTATATGTTCTTGTTTTGTTTTCCTCACAGATAGGCTCTATGCTACAGATCTCTGTTGTACATGGACTTGATATGATGCCGGGGTTGGACTGTGTTATTTCAAAGGAAGATACTAATGTGTCCGTACTTCCACGAAGAAGATTCATGTTGTGTCGAATCTTCTTTTTTATGTCCGAAGACGCTCTCAGCTTTTCAGATTTCACATGAGGATCCGACAGAGATTTCACTTTGACGTCTACAATGTTCTGACCATCAGAAACCCTAGAGTCCTGAATAAACGGTTTATTGTCTGTATCATTTGACAAATTCTGATTATTGGTTACCGAATCGTGACTGACGTTACTAAAGTTCTTGTTTGCATCTTTTTTTTCATGCCCGCTGACAATAATTTCATTAGTTGTTTCGGTGAAAAATGTTGACGTACCAATGCTGCTGATATTTGCGTTTTCCTGGAGCCCAGTTGTGACCTTCCGTTTCTTGTATCTCTTTCCACTTTCACTTTCGATGGCATTTCCATCAGTCTTGGTTATCCGCAATTTCTTTGCAGGTCTACTATCCGGTGACTCTTTTCGATCTTCAGCATTTAGTAATTCTGGAGGCTTTTGAATCACATAGGTACCACATCTCTTTTGAGAAACTGCTTTAGATCTTACAGAATAACCATTAACTTCTAAATTATCCGAGTTCAGTTTTGCATTATAAGATAGTTCTTTCTCTTCAGAATTAATTGTGCAATCGATTTTGGTACCATCTTTTAAATTCCAATCACCGAACTTCTGTGTCGTTAATGTATGACCTGGCGAACATGTATCGATAGGAGAAATATTTGACGCCCTTCCGTAATGTTCAGAAAGATTATCTATAATTTCTAAATTATTTTTATGGTTATCTTTAAGGAATGAATTTACTTGCAATGTTTCATTCATATCATTGCTATTTTTAATTAAATTGTATTCTATTGCAGTGACGTTAAGGCTTTGCGCAAGACGATTATTAAATTTAGGACTTGCAGACAAAGTTGGTGAATTAAGATTAATATCCTTCTTGACTCCAGATTTCAACGAATTCTTCACAATTTTAACATTTTCCTTTAAAACCTCATTTTTTGTTTCCTTTTCATTTTGTAAGGTTGATATATTTAAACAATTACCACAATTTGGATCTTTTACTTCAACTTGAGTCTCCACTTTGTCTTTTTGTTCTAGAATGACAGGCTTTGCGTCTATAGAATTAGGAGACTTTACAAAATGATCAACTGTTTTGACAGTGCGTTCAGCCCCTCTAAGAGTTCCAGAATTATCTATGTAGTGTTGAAGATGTGGATACTTTTTAAATGTATTTTCATCCTTGGAGTCAACTGATGTTTGTTTATATGGCGAGATGTTAACTGGTACCATTTCTGTTTTGCACATATTGTTCAAACGTTTCATTTCTTTAATGTCCGTCTCATGATCAATAGAATTTACTGTTACAGCGACAGACATTGAATCGGGAAATATTTCTACTAATGGGTTGTTCGAAGAGTCTCTCAATTTTTTAGACAATAGATTACGCATTGATTCATCGTAGGAACGGTAGTCTTGGTTCCTTTCATTTTCTGATATGTTAGCGTCATTGACATTTAACGTCAAAGTAATATTATCAGATAATTTTAATTCATCTTTGGATTTTAAACGAATATCCAGTATAGGACTATTTTGATCACAAGTCGATTCTTTTGTACTCGATTCCGTCGTCATGTTCATCTTCTCGTCCTTGCTTTCTTTAATCAAATAAGTTTGATCTAGTTTTTGAACTTTATTTATCCACGTAATATTATCTTCGATACAAAAAGAATTTCTACATTCATCTTCTAAAGATTTAGCAATACTTTCAGGAGTTTGACATTCAAATTTGACCTGGCATTCATTATCATGATAAGGCTCCTTCGTTTCCTGCAAATCCCTACACGTTGGAAGTTGTAATTCTTCGATTTTAAAACGCATCTTTGGTGGATGATTCTTGGATCTATGAATATCTTGTCTGATTTGCTTCCAAGTGACTTGTTCAGAATCGATACATTCATGGTTTCTTTCGTCGCCTATACGATTCTCGTGTATATTGCAAGGATAAACACTTATGCCAATAACTCGATCGTTAATTGCGACATCATTGAGCTTAGGATTGCCGCAACTCCTGGCAGAAACCAAGTTAATCCTCTGGGTTCTTCTCACTCCGTCAGTCTTTCCATTAGAGCAGTTAACGACCCGATCGGCTCTGGATCCTCCCGTCTCTATTTTCCGAGCTTCGGCAGAGGAACGGGTCAACAGGAGGTCACTTCTCGTTTTACCAGGACTCGCGGAAGGGAGTTGGAAACTTCGACGAAGGTCACGCCGAGAGGATCGTGAAGAGGTGAGTCCGGATTCGCAGTCTTCAGTCAGCCTGAGCAGGAGGAAATAGGGTCAAGGATGCACGCTCGATGGTCATCAGGAGAAGGTCATCAAGGTTACGATTAGTTACACAGCAATGTACCGTTTCGGTACCTACCTTACACAATTTGATAAAGAACGCCGACCCTTCCCCTTCTCCTCATGCTCATCATTGACTACACGTTCCGCACGAACCGAAACCCTCGACGAATCTCAAATCTATACCTAGTAGCTTGATTTCTCCTCACCTGATTGAATGATCCATCGTCAGCCTTGACTTGTTGGCACTGGAGGTAACAGGCGGCTCTCGGTTATGTCCGGATCGTCTTCTATAATGAGAAACAGTGATGTACGATACTAAACTTCCTCGAGTTCACGCGGGAAACCGAGTCGGCGTATTTTTATCGTCATTCTCCTAACTTCTTAGGTACTGACGCTGTCTACTCACACGGGAGACGGTTTCGTCTTTCCCGGACTGTCGCTTATCTTGTTGCAGTTGGGAGACGATACGCTCTCCTTCGCTCTGCTCGTATATGACGTTGGTGACGTTTTGTTGCCGGTGCTTAAATTGATGGCTGACCCGGGGGCGTATTTCTCCCGGTTTGTTGGTCGCCTATTTCTCATGGCTGGTGCTCGGTACTTCATACGAGCCTCGAGTCGTTCCTTGGCGACGTTTGTAGCCGGGCTCACCGGAAGTCTCGTGGCACGCTCCTTGCACCACGCAACGTGACGATCGTAGGCTTTGATTCCAAACTGGCGATTACACGTGGGACACATCCCCTTTTCGTTGGCACGGGTGGGAGCACCCGTCGAAATCGCTGGTGGTACCTTAGAGTCGACCTACACAAAACGATACACATAAAGTTACGACGATCTTGGCGAATTTATCATATGCGAGAGACTTTGGTAACAATTTCACGACAATCTTTTGAGATAAACGTCTGATTCTCCGAATGAAAAAAATTAGTTTTCCTAACTAAGCAGCAATTGAATTCCGTATCTTTATGCTATAATGTCGAAATACGGTAACTCTCCTCTCTTAAAATAAATCTATTCTCCGTATTTCATCTAACGACGATAAGAACGACACGAAGAAGCTCGATATTTGCAGAAAATATGAATCGTTCAGTTTATCACGAATCTACGAAACGAGATACTCCGAAACTTGGTCCGTTGACGACGTTAGGATTTCGAGGTGATAATTCGACAATGAGCGCAATGTCATCGCAAACTGACATATTTTACCCACTCATCGATCACAACGGCACCCGCACTTCGACAAAACCGTGAAAAAAGTAGTCAAATACCGATTGGGAGTTTCCCGTGACTTCCTCGCCTCTGATGTCAAAATGCAACATGGCGGCTCTGGCTTTACCAGACCAAAAGGGGGGTTATATGCAGTTGTCATAGGAGAAATTGAAGAATTTTGTTTTTCGTAACTAAATTGCATTTTTAAATCGGAAACAGCGTGATTTCATAGTACAATTATTGAACTTAATATATCATTTTTTTGAGTTACAGGAATTTTCCGAAAGTTTTCTTTTTTTTCTGCGGTGACCACGATATCTCAAAAAGTATTTCACCGATCGGCTTCAAATTTTTAGGGCTAATTCTACACATGGAGGACTGCTGAATGACCGAAGGATTCTTCTTTTATATGAAAACTTGCTGTTTTATTAAGGAAAGACGAAAATGTTATAAGACGAAAAAAGTGACTTTTCAGTAAAACCACTGCCATTTTGGTAAAAATCGGAATTTGGAAAAATCCTTCGTGTCATGTGAAACAGTTCTATCCAATGCTCTTAAAAAAAAGTATTGTATTCGAATCGACCGATTTGAGGGGGGTTGCACTTCACCTCAAGAAAAAGGCCAGTCCACACTTACAGAATCTCCTCGAGCGGCGCGGATGGCACGAAGGAACTCATCGTGAGTCTGCTTCCAGGAGGAGGAGGGCTTGCAAGTCCGGTCCTCGTGGTAGGGCCGCTTCTTCTCCTGCTTCGGCAGGAATTCCGCGAGCTCGGTCCCCTGGATCCTCTGCTTCGCGGAGTCGAAGGGCTTGCGTCTCTTGACGGCCGTTCGCTCGCAGATCCTGGCATGTTTCTCCAGCGACTGCGGCTTGAAGGTCCGCGCGCAGATCGCGCACGGCAGCAGGATGGGCGGCACATCTGTGTCCATTTAACGAGGGCGTCCCCGTTAATTTCTCGATGAGAACTTGTGGCCCGGCGGCCCCGCGGACGACGCGGGACGAGCTGGCTGCCCGATCTCGGCGGCGAATCGTCTCTCTCGCGCTTTCTCGCGATTAATCGTCCCACAAGGATTAGCAATCGTTACTTCGGGACTCTTTCTCATTGGGCCGAGAGTGCCGGGCGACCTGCCGATCTTACCGAGGTCGGAAAACGACCTGATCGCGGGCCAGAGGACTCTATTGTCCCGCGAGGAACGAGTCGTGAAAGCGGGCACTTTCACGAGCCTCGGAAATGCGCCCGCACTCGGATGGACCCCGTGGGAAGACCGAGGGGACCCTCGCCGATCGGCCCATTCTTCCGACTCGGTCACGTGACCCTCTTACGAGGCCTCGCCGAGCTGCGACAGTCCAAGGCGAGCCGCGAGGCCACCTTAGCTCCGTCCGTCCGAGAAGTTACCGCGAGGATGCATTCGTAAGAGGAAAAACGTTTGATCGATCTTTGTCCTGCTGGAGAATGATTGGAATAGTCGGTTCGCTGATAATAACGCAGAGTCTGTGTTTAGGAGCCTTTCGCGAGACCCTGGAGCGAGGCTAATGGTGCAGGAGCGGGGTGGAGGTAAAGAACCGAGGAATGTCCGTGGATGAATACTACCTGCAGACGCGTGCGCTAATTCACTTTACGCTTGGGTAGCGTAACGTGACCGGCGTAGAATATTCGCGGATAATTATCCTCGGTACTCGTGGTACTCGTTGCGGAGACACGTGCGCTAGTTACTGAAACTGCCGACTGACTGCTCCGAAGGAATTTTCACGGACACTGAAAACGCGGATAAATCGAGATAACTCGACGAAGAAGATTTTACGACGAATTCCCGATGCCTGCCTCTCCGTGCACCAATTTACCGCAAGGCCACTAGTTATACCAGATTGGTAAGGATGATTAAAGATTTTTAGTAAGTGTTCAGAGGGTACGTGGGAATTTGTTTACTCGGGAGTCATCGAAGGTAGTGGAGGGAATGATCAGGATTTCGCCCAGAAATTAAATATACATGTTTTACGAACGATACTGAAGGAACAATTTACGCGCACTAACCCGCTCCGGAGACCCCAATTGTGCAGGTTGTGGGGACGGTATTCTCGCCGAAACGTGGCGCCAGACGTGGAAAATCGGTAGACAATTCTGATAGACCGGTAGATCTTCGAGGAAGACTCTGCGAGGACTGACGGAAGACCGTGGAAGAGCTGGTGAATGCTCGATGAAAAAAAAATATCCTGAGATGTCGAACGCCTTCTTGTCCCGCGACTCGCGACGACGCACATTCGCCCCCGCGATCGGTCGCCTACGAGAAACAACTTTCCTTCTTTGGATTTACCGACCCAGTGCCGCGATATCGAACGTAACATCGAGATGACGACGCGACAGGTCCCTTCCTTCCGAAAGCGACCATCCACCTACGACGATCTACCTCGTGAAGTACCATCAAGAGAAACTCAAAGGAAAGAACCGTTGAAGAAACCCAGCAACGGTTTTCACGGAAAGTTATATTTCCTGTTATATTTTCAAAGACGATTGCCATGACTCCAATTTAAGAGCACATCATTTTATTTATTTAATGACATAGCATTTGATCGGATTATTCGGTAGAATGTAAGTCCGAACTTTTCATAGTAGTGTTCGATACAAAATAATAATGATATATAACGTTGTCCCTGGATCATTCCAAATTGCAAATGAAAATTTGGAAAACAAGATAGGTGAGCTGTTCTGTATTGATATTTTCTTAACTTCTTCCTAACTTTCTTCCAATCCTTAGTATCAATTCCGATATTCCTTTGTTTTGATAAAAACAGACGTATACATAAGTTAGATAATGGCGAAATGTAAAGTGGTCATTTCGTTAATATACAAATTGTACCTTAGCTGACAAGTTCCTTCTCTTTCGCTGTTACCGAAAGACGCTTTGGGATCAAAGACTAGCAACTAGTTCTTAGGTGCCGATGATCTTTCCTCCCAAAATTAAGCTCGACCCAAATTCTGAACAGAAGCGACGTACACTTTTTAGACCCAGGAAATGGTTAATACATTCTAGAAAATCTAAACACGAAGAAGTCTATTTAGTTGAGCGATATTTAAATTAATTCTGCCGATGAATTACTTCGCATAAAGATATGACTCAGTCAAAGAGTGAGGCAGCATTGAGAGCACTTCGCGCAATGCACTTAGCTCTCTGCATCTTAAGAGCATTCATTAACCATACCATAAAGAGCCTCGGGTCGATCAATTAAATTTCATCCATACCTAAACGTTCCGTATTTAAATATTACGTTGCATTAAAACATCTACATATTTTATCACCCCCACGTAACTAAAGAAAGAAACATTACGCAAACGGAACTTAAACTTAAATCAGACCCGTCGCGGTCTAAGTAACAGACTGCACTCGTTAATACCTTCAGCCTGGATTTTGTCTGAAATACGTATTCTAAAATTGCAACACCATTTATACCGTAAATTACGGTCTATGAGGCCAAACGTGAATTCGGGAGAAATTTGCTTTCTTCTTAGATTATGGTATAAGGAAAGTATATCACGATTGACTATGGAGACGATATTAAAATTTAACGAAAAGGGACTTCGAATATTGTTTCCAATGTTAACGTACACTCGAATGGAAGGAACACGAAACGAATTCAATGGAGAAGTCCCAAGGGGAGAGTTGAAAATAAGGAAATGCAGATCACCGTCATTCGCGCCATCGTCGGGGGGGAGGTCGACCTGGTGTTTCTCGGTTTTGGGCTTCGGGTCTTCCGGGTGCGGAAATAAGGCGAGCGAGTGGTGGGCTCTGGAGCGCCCGAGTCGGGCCTCGAGGTCCGTCCCTGCCGCGGCCTTCTTCGAAACACAACACAACATCGGAGCGAGAGGCGGACTGAGCCGAGAGAGCCGGCTAACCGTGAACACTCTCCTCGAGGCGCTCGGCAGCGCACTAGGCGCGGGCGTCTCGCGTTAATTCATAAGGCGGTTTATTTTCAGCGCGGAGAAGGGCCAACCGGCCGTCCGCGACTATTTTCTTTTACACGAGCTATCGAAACGCCGAGACACATCCGTATATATAATTAGAAAACTTTCGCGGCCAAGGGACGGCACCAGGAAGAGGGCACCGCGCTCGGCGGAGAACCGGACGCGGAAAAGCAAACGTTTCCCTCGCGACATTACCCCGGAGAAAATGCCAAACCCACCTTAAATAACGGCGCACCATTTGACATGTACAAACTTACCCTCGGCGTCGGCCATATTGGTTGTTAGGCGAAACAATCGTTTCCATGGCGACAGGTGCACGGGGAAGTGCGCCGCGGTGCGTCGGGGGACCCGCAGTATTTTTTTTGAAACACTAAGTACCGTTACGATATTCCCACCCGGCGCACTGTATTTAATAAATAGTCCTTCATCTAAGTTGTATCGGTTTGCACTAATCTGAAGATGAATCCTATTGCGAATGGTCGGTTTTTTCCTTCTAAGGTGGACGAGCGTGGTCGAAGGCCTGAGTGGGCAGTTTGAAAATACCCGCGCATTTCTCTCGATTCGATTACATAAATCGATCCGGTCCGCGGATACGGAGAGACCTACGGTGTCAGTGACCGGGCCTGCACGATTGCGATTACGCTCCTGAGACTTCGGAGAATTAATTCGAGCATGTCCTATCCTAACGAGAGCGTGGAGCGACGAGAACGCAGATCTCCGGAAGATTCCCCCGACAGGTGGCGATCATGGTGGGACTGCCGAGATTGGCTTACGTCGGTTCGAAGGTAATTCACCAGGCTTCGCTAATACGTTATGTCATAATTTTGCCCAAGGTTTCATAGCTGTGCCGTATGCGTCGATGTACCGATTACTTCTGCACGTTTACTTGTGGGCTACTCGACGCCGATACGAGCGACTCCGCCATTGAGCGCACGGCGGGCGCATGCGCATTGGTACCGTAACGCACGGCGGAATTATTTCGAATGCGTTCCCTAATCCATATTTGTCGTCTCTCGATGCTGCAGGTGGGACGATCTATTACAAGGACGTTCTCGACAAACAGAATACTAAAGAGCCAAGAGAAGTACGTGGACACGAAGCAGAGTAACGGGGTGAGAGCAATTCCATTTAATTAATGAAGATTTACGCTAGGTGATAAGGCAGATGTGCAACCCACTATATGCATGTTTAGGTTCGCGCGCCTTTCCTAGCGGAATGACTAAACGATCGCGGAACGTTGTTTATCGTCGTAACAGCTAGGTATCGTAAGACATTGAAAAGTAGATCAACGGTTAGCACCTTAGTTACCTTCATTTCGAAGATACTCGGGGCTTGATGAATCGGTATAAAGTTTCGAAGGGAGGGGTTTACATTACCATTTGCTGAAGCAATTTTTTTCGACGAGCGTATGTTCCTTGCTTCTTTTTAAATTGCTTTGAGCATCTCTTTTAGTTACGTCATTGCCGTGGATACGATTCTGTTTATAAGATGAAATGTTTAGGTGAGAACCATAACACTGAATCATGCAGGGAGTCGGAACTCCCTGTCGCTGGAGATGATGAAAATTCTGCTGTATAATATTACGAGGGATCAGAATAATCAAGAGCTCCGATCCATCGTCATAGATGCCGCTCCAGGGAAAGTATTTTCAGCTGGGCACAATCTAAAAGAGTTGGTTCGTACAGGTACTTGGTCCTTTAGTTGGCAAGACACCAAAATTATGAGTTAGCATATTATTGCACATTGTGTAATGAATTACCGCTTCCATTCCGTAGACGGCTGAGTATGGCAAGGATCATCATCAGGAAGTGTTCTCGACGTGTGAAGAGTTGATGCGTTGCATCGTACAATGCCCTGTTCCTGTAGTTGCTGCGGTCGATGGTCTAGCGGCTGCAGCCGGTTGTCAATTGGTTGCAGCATGTGATGTGGCTGTTTGCAGCGAGAGGAGCAGCTTCTCGACACCGGGGTAGACTAATTGAATGTCGAGGAAACATTTACGACAAATGTGTCAACGTATATTTCCATGTTCAGGGCTAATTTCGGAATCTTCTGCTCGACGCCTGGAGTGCCACTTGTACGTAACGTACCGAAAAAAGTCGCCGCGTGGATGCTCTTCACGGGACTGCCAATTTCGGCACGAGAAGCTCATCAAGCAGGTCTCGTGAGCAAAGTAGTGACAAACGGGGAACTCGGTAATTTAATAACTACGTTGGCAGACTTCAAAAAACGACACGATCAAGACATCTCAAGTATACTTTTCGCTTTCAGAGGAAGAAGTGCAGGGAATTACTGCGGCAATAAACGCAAAAAGCCGATCCGTAATAAGCTTAGGTAAACGATTCTTCTACGAGCAATTGGACCTCGACGCGTTAACGGCGTACGCCCTGGGAACGGAGATAATGGTCGGGAATTTACAATTGTGGGACGCACAAGAAGGGATTAGAAGCTTCATAGAAAAAAGACAGCCCGAGTGGTCACACACTTATGAGAAAGAAGACTGAATCGCTGTATTAATATTGACTATGTAATACGTATGCGGTGGTTGTTTTCAGATTTTACTTGTAAGCGAATCATGTTATAGTTATGTAGCGGTTTTCGTTACAATACAGTTTTTGCAAATCTATATTCTCTGAGTAGACCGCCATGGTCGTGACGCGGTACAGATAGTAGAAGGACCTTGATCCCTATTCAGATGTAAAACGTCGCAGGGAGTCACTAAACGTCACCACTACTATGATGGAAGACGATAACGTCGTCGAAGCAACAAGGCTCGTGTACGCTCCAGGGCTATAGGTCAAACGACAACCAATGGCTGTTCGTATCCGTCACTCTTCCAACTGGCGCTTTGCAGTAGAACACGTTAAATCAAAACTAAATATTTTAACAAAAAAGGTAATAAATAGTGGACTTTATTAAATCAACCTTTACTTTATTAAAAACGTTATACCACTTCCTTAAAAGGAATACGAAAAACAGGGTAAATATTACAGACAGTACTGATATTTCTGGGAGTTGCAAGAAATCGAGGTCCATTGTAATTCCAATGTACAAACGATAACGAGCGAGACATTTAAAACGTATTAACTTATTGAAAGTTTGCGGAAAACTTCGAAGATTTCAGTTTGCAGCCCGGGGTTGAAATGCACTTGCAAATATTTAAGTCAGCCGCTTGAAAGTAGTAATTATTTGTTAGGATTAAATTGATTACGTGGTAGAAAAGAAGGAAGGACTAATATTTTTGCATTCTCTCAATATTATATAGGTACAGATATGTGTTTAAAAAAGAAAGTTGAATTGATTTAATCCCTAACCTAAATAATAGAGACGTTAAATATTGACATTCTGAATGCCGATCTTGAAGAATCTTATCATTTACTTTCCTTAAAAATGTTCAATCCATTTACTTTGATAATTTTAAATAAAAAATACGTAAATACTTATAATATTTGCACGTAATTGTTGCGCGATGGTTGATACTACAATCGATTGAAAATGATGAAAGTTATGGTGCTTCGAGATGGGTTAAGCCAGCCAATTTTATTTCAAAATAAACACCTACTGGTACTTACTGTACAGCTGCTCCACCGATAAAACACGTATCTCCTTTCAAACAGTTTCTTCGTTTTCAGCCCTTATTAATGAAACCCTTTTCCTACCAAATTAGTTTACTTTTATCTGCAAATCACATAATAAATAACGTTTAAAAGACGTTCCAGACATCATTCTTCATATATTATCTTCGCTTTAGGAAAATTCGTGCGTGTTAGTTGTTATATTATCATGTATCAATATCTTTTAACCCTTTTGATACGGAGTGACCGTACATGCGGTACAGACGCGTTCATTTCACCACGTAATGCCACTTCAGTTAGATGCTGAAAAAGTTTTTGTTAAAGAAACTATTAATGGGTGACATACTTAATCTCTTTGTATGAATTCTAACGTAGTTGTTATCAATCCATCCTAGACTTTAATAATGACTGGTAAATTAGTAAGGTACAATCTACAATTTCAGTCTACGGTACTAAATAAAACATTTTCAGAGTAACGTATTTATTCAACAAAAAGAAAATGAGTATAAGAAAAGTAACTGTGAATCACTGATGGGGACTCTATGAATGGAAAAGTCGTAAACGAGGAAGGAATGACATATTTAATGGCGACCCCCTGCGAAAGAGGGCATCGCGAAAGTTGCAACGCAATTCAACGAAAGTAGCGTTACGTTGAGTAAATATCCAGAGCAATTTCCACATATGTTACCCATATTACAAAATACAAAAAAGATAAAGAAATATCTTGATATTCTGTGCGAACATTTAAAATTTCAGGTCGAGAGTATAAGCCCGTAAAGTCTATACAATGGGAAAGCTTTGAATGGACAAACTCGATCTTCTGCTTGTGTCCATAAGTGGATATCTTGCGTTCTTTTTATTAAAAAAAAAAAAAATTTTTTTGGCGATACATGAAGTATTTTTAATATTTAAGCATAACCGTTATCAGTTGTTCACGTTTTCCGCGGAAGTGTACAAACCGTAGTATATACTTCAACCGACTTTACACTTTATGAACTCTCTGAATTGTATATTAACCATCTGCTTGGAAAAACCTACTATAATCCTACCTTTATACTCCGTTTTTTTAAGGGGACGCATGCAGTCGTTATCATCCGTCCGTGTCTACGAGTGCACGCTTAAGTACGTTCGACGATTGGATACGGTTTACGATTACGATACTCGTATTGTACAGTCAGTAACAGGCAGCTCGAAACAACAACGTCGACAATCCCTCTTTAGATTCCCCCGCTCTGATACTTATAAATTAGGATGCAACACACATCCAGCGCCAGTATTCCGTTCGAGGCATCATCCGAGTAAAAATCTTGAGAACTGAGTGATCGTTCCCTATGTTAGTGCGTTCGTATGAAATAAGGATATTATACCGTTCTTAGTGTTTCCGATGATGAAGTAAAGTGAGCCAGTTTGTTATTGGGCTGTCTTTATTGTAGCAAAAACGTAACCAGTAGTTGATGACTTTGTTAGAGTATCCCGAAGAGATCTGCATGAGGTTTAGCGCAATCCAGCCGCCTAAAGCACGGAAAAGAAGGCTTCCTGAATACAGGAAAACAGTTTACACGGAAAGAAGATTTACGCGTAAGGAAATCGCGGAGCTGCTTTTCGAGAATTGCGCTGGTAGGTTTGATTAGGCGTTGATTGGCCTTGCCGATTCTACGTGTATCAGCTGGTCAGAAGTGTTATTGTACTGGGTTACTATTATAGGTTGCGAGAGAATGGCTGCTATTCCACAAGCAGCTTTTGCTGCTTGCAAGATTCGCCAAAGTCGCGAGCGCAACTTCATCTCATCCAAGATGGCGGCAAATGAGAGCAGCGGTTCTGATAAGGGAAACGGGTTTAACTGCAAACCTTCTAACGAAGGTAAATTATTCCTCATTTTACGAAAATTAATTTCACAGCCGTAAATACATTAGCCATTTAAGAAACTTTATAAGTGTGTCGTTAAATTTTACTTTTCTTTTGTAATTGGGCACCACTTCGTGCACGAGAAAATGGAGCTCGAGTAATCAACTATTTTTGCTGTAACGTAAATGTTAAGTAATCGGATACTTGTACAATCGACATTTGAAATCATATTTATGTAACTTTTCAATATTCTAGTTTTTTAGTCTTATTTGCCCAGAATCTTGAGATGCTGATGTTTTATAATATTTGACAAGTTTGTATGCATACGAACGCATCACGCAGTGCTATAAATTGACACTACTGTTTTTCGTTTACAGGCATGGAGCTGACCCCTTTGAAATATAACAGCAAGTTAATGAACAGCATCTGGGGATTGTACAATCGTTATTCGGTACATAACTTCAAGAAAAATACCGACGCCAATGATGGGGATTCTGCGGCGGCCTGGGGGGTTTTCTTCACTTCAAGAGACCCCAAAACTATGAAGGAGGAAACTCCGATCGTAGCGACGGCCGCCGTAAAAACGTCACGTGTTCTAACCACCGGAAATCCTATGTAAATCCTAAATGCCCCACGGCACATAAGATTTTATGGTGGAAGTCACGTAAAAATACGATAAACTTGAATTTCTAACAAAGTCAGAATGTCTAATGTTTGTATGAAAAGAAGAAATTCAAAGTATATTTAATATATTCATACGTGTAATAATTACATTTGTACCTTCAACACTCATCGCAAATTTATTGTTCATTCTGTGTGTAACAGCCCGTACACATTTTTTTATTTCAATTCAGTCATATAAAAAATTATATATCTGTTGTCCAAGGTAAGTAGCTGTGATTTTCGCGTAAAGAGCGTATTCCTTATTTTTATCTAAATTTTGCTATATATCCTCGTATATTTCTGCAAATGCCAATTGAAAATACATTTATTGTTCTGTTGTTGCACGTTCCTGTCGCGAGTAACTAGTAGTCAGGTTTCGTAAATGAAAACACAAGTGAATGTAAGTATGAAAGATATAAATGTACTTAAATCGATGGAGATGGCTCACTGGCCGTCCCGTGCCAAGGTCCGCTATGCCAAGACAAGTTGCGCGCGCACGCGGCCGTCAGCTGGAAGCCCATTTGAGAGATTTGAATTGTGGTAATGTCAAGTTATTTTATTTCAATGACATGATTCGAAATTTTTCGGTATCAGTGAGATTTACGCTCGAACGGCGAATCTCACGATGAAATCCAAGCAGTTACTCCAATTGACATTGGCTGTACTTAAGCCACACGTGGTTAAGTCACCGTTTGCCGTTCAAGTAATTACATAACCTTACCATTAGTGCAATGAAATATACAAAGTATTTCTTACTTGCGTATGTAATGTCAGTGTTACGAATGAGCCCACTCATTTGTATAATATTCAATGGAACCTTATGGTTTTGTGAATATGACAAAATCTGATTTTGTAACCTTGAGCATGTATGTCGTATTAGAAATAGCATTCAAATGTCAAATGTAAAATAGTTGCGCAATGAGAGTCCTTTAATTTTCAGAAAATTCGTGATATAATAATTGACAATAATTTCAAAGTTGTCAGATCACTGAGGAAGGTTATTGTTCCAAGTGAGGCAGAATTATTCTATTCGGATCACAAGGGAAAATTTTTTTATAATCGACTCTTAACGTTCATGTGCAGTGGGCCATCGGATATTCATATCTTAGCAGGTCATAACGCTATCGTTCGATGGAGAATGTTAATGGGACCAACAAAAGTCTATCAAGCCCAATATAATGCGCCAGAAACCATTCGAGGCATATTTGGTTTATCAGATACTAGAAACGCTACACATGGTTCAGGTAATTAAAGTACTGTCAAAACTATGTGACGATGTTGTATAAATTTTTTACAAATCATCTCTGGTTTTAGATTCTCCTGACTCAGCAGAGAAGGAAATAAAAATATTTTTTAAAGACTTTGATACAAGACAATGGATAGAAAATGAAGAAATTTTTTTCAATTTAGGAAGACTTAAATTTGACCCTTCGTCGTTTGTACATACTATTGACAAAAGTTATGTTACCGATGATGACAGACAGAGTACAAAATAGTTTGTAACATAAAAATTCTATATTTCAGTCACTGTATGTATAGCTACTACTTGTAATATTTAAATCAAACTAGTTTGTGTATCATATATAGATTTTAACATAAATCGTAATAAAATTATGATGACTTTTGTTTAGAAAAATAGTTTATTCTACTTTACTTTGTATTTGAATCTTGAAGTCTAGTGAATTTTTAATTTTAAAGTGGACTAGGTAATTTATCAATCTTAAAATTCATATGTACAACTTTACAACAATCTTGACAAGCTTAAAACAAGATAATACAACGCATATGAGACTACAGCATAAATATGTATAATACATATTGCAGTAATTGCTATTATATACAATGACAGTCCAATGTGAAGAAACGTGATACAGTGATCACCTTTTGAATATCATGAATTACCTCAATCGAAATATTAAGCATTCACTTTTACATAAACTTTTGGTCTTGAAAATACCTTTATACCTTCTTCCAATTTATTAAGTTGTTTTTCGATTTCCATTTTTCTTCTTTGGGATTTAAGAGTATCAGTCTTTATGGGCATCTTATTTAACTCGTTAACAAACTCTTGATAATCTGAAAAATGTAAATACTTGCAGTGCATTGTTAACCTATTGCATTTGCTTGTTACTCACTCTTTTTTAACATTCGCAATGTTTCTTTACGTTCATTGTCAGGAAGGGGGATATGACCTTCTGGACAATCAGCAAGCGATGCCGCTGCTTTGGCTAATTCATCTTTTTGCTGTTGAGCTTCCTTTCGTTCACGAATATATCTATTATAAAAGGCATAAAGTAATCTATTGAAAATGTTCACCAGTTAATAAACTGCCCGGATTTGCCATTATTTGAAATAAAATAAGAATAATTATATACTTGGACTGTTATCACTATTACTAATTCCTAAAAATAATTGGATAAATAACCTTACATTTATTTGTATTGATGCTGTTATTAAAAAATGTATACTTCTAATGAACTAATGAATAGAAGCAGCAAACAATGTTAATAACAATTCAATAATAGATAAGAACAAGAGTTACTTTTAATATCATACTTGGGAACAACACCCTTGCGATAATGAGGCGGTATGCTGTTGCTGAGTCGATTTGCCATTTTATTAGCAACAGAAGTTTGTTGCTTGTTCAATTTGATATAATCTACTTTTTCAGCAGGAGTAAGACTTTCACTTTGCTTTTGCTCTGATTCCTGAGTTAAATCCAAAGATGGAAATACATCTCCTCTATCCGAGGGAGGATTTGACCAGACTTTAGGAGTTTTGTCTTGGTTGAGCTCCACTCTTGGTGCCAATGAATTATTTTGTGGGCTTCGACACGATGGATATCTTTAAAGGAATAGGATTTAAAAAAAGTTTCAATGTACTAAAGGATAGGATTGAAACTAATATCTTACTACCTAATAACTCCTTCTGCATATAAATCGTTCAAAGATTTTGTGTCCAGTGTTTGTATTCCTTGATTTCTGTATTTTACATTGCTTCTTTCCTCTAATTTTCTATGTGAAATATCTGATTCGGAAGGCCTTTTCGATTGCTTATTCTTCTCATTTTTATTGGTTGATTTGTTTCTCTCCATACTTTTCTGTTTCGTTTCTGTCACATTTTTTGACAGTTTAGATATTTTTTTATTAGATTTATTAGATACTGTAATTATATTGCTTTTGTGATGCAGTAGATCCATGTCATCTTCTGCCTTTATAGCATATAAATCGTTTACAAATGCATCATCATGCTTATTTTCTCGAAGACTAGAATGAACTCTAGGTCCAACATTTCGATACTTGTCTGGTACTCTTTGCTGTCTCTGGACGTGAACTTTTTGCAAATCCTCAATCTCTTTATTGGTATGAAAAAACTGTTCCATTTTGCGAACATTTTTCACGTTTTCATGAATAAAATTTTTTCGTTGTACTGGCCCTAAAATTTAACAGAACTAAGAACTTACGGTGGTACAAATATTAAACAAAAAGTTCTTTCCAAATCTGTATATGATCATTCCAATACTTACTCGGCTCTGGAAATATACCCTTCAATGTCGCCATTGTAAAAGATTGATTAACTATTTATTCCAATGCCACACGACAATACCGGTACCCCGGAACAATATCGAATAGTAAAATTTACGTATGTTTCGTTTAGTGCAATTTTAGCCCTACGTTACCTTCAGAAGTAAGCACATTATAAATGAGAGATTTATCCCTGAAATTAATACCGCGAAATAGTATTAATTTAATTTTGTTTCGTTCCCTGTCACCAAAGTTTTGTTTATAAATGGTATCATAGCCACCTGCGTACGCTGTCAACACTTCAGTTTGCTTCAGTTGGTAAATTGCTTATAGCCGTTCACAGAGATGAGTTGGGAGATTGCTCACAGGCAGGATCGCGCGATCGCATCGTGTGCTGCCCTCTGGTTTCGTACGTTAGCTTTCACCGTTTTTTGCCCCCAAGGGCGGCGCAACGAATTTCTGGTAGGGGCTCGCGCACTCGCGATGGCTGTGCTATCTACCAGTTGCCGTTGGCGGCTCACGTATTCGTGATGGTAATACCATGCGGCAGTTGACGGTGGTGGCTTACCATTATGGCAATCTCCCAACTCATCTCTGCCAAATCACCTGCTTCCAGGNCACCTAAACCTGCAAAGGGGCACAAAAGTACAGGTAAAACAGAACATTGAAGAAACACCAGGAAGTCGCCAGATTCTTCGAAGTCGCCCACCTAAAGCTGAAAGGGAACACAAAGGCACAAACGAAACCATTGGGAAAGCGAGAAAGAGACGGTGATACAAGAGCTAATAACTTACTAAAGTTACCATTAAAGTCAAGAATATTTCGCAGTGCATCGATCTCGTATAATTGACCCAGTAAAAATGTATTCAATTATACATTACTTGGCGTGACAAAAATCTAATATATTTATCTTACTTAAATGCAGACTCGAGAAAATTTCATGAAAACGATAGTTCACCGTCTCTCCCCGTCAATCCAGACAGAAGGATATACAAAAAATTAGAGGGATAACGTGGCGAAAAAAATGGATGACTGTCCAAAGAATGGAAGGCCATCGTAGTTGCCCTCTTCTTAAGGGGCCGCTTCGGCATATAGCCTCTTCGACACTTGTAATCTCTTCGGGCAGAATCTAAAATCTAGCAAAACGACGACCTGCGATCCGAGGATGCGCAGTCCGAGCGTATTGCACATTTATTCGATTCCCAAGCGCAGTCTAATTAATTTTATTGCTGAAAGAAAATTGATACAATCGCGGATATATCACAGGGTGGACATCCTCCGCGCTTCCGGAAGCGCGGACGATGGAAAATTACCCCAGGTTCAGGATCTCCTCCCAAACCCCCAGGAAGAGATCCCGCCCTGGCCCTGTCTGCTTACATCTAGACATTCACTCAAGATAACTGACCTACCTCCCTAGCTATATCTAAAAGAAAAAACACATTCGTTCCAACTCTCATTCCGCCCGGGGACAAAAAGCCTAATCCTAGGGACAGCATCCCGGGATGCGTCCGACCCCCGAGTTCAGTTCTCACACTTATACGTTCCGATTGCCATCGCCGGTTGAATAAAAGAAAAATTAAACTTGTTCGCGGAATCGAAACGCGGATAGCAATTGGAGGGATTCGCGAAATATCGGTTTACCGCGTCTCCTGGCCCCGACCCGATCGACTCGCTCCTGGAGGAGTCGAAGGGTGGAGGCCAGCAAAGAACGCGGCCACAAGAAAGGGCACCTACCGTTGTAGAGGCTGGAAGAATCCTAAGCTAATTAATTTATACATCGTTGAAACGAGCTACTGACTCTACTCGATATCCATATTTCATAATTTTTCCAAAAAAGAAAGGCCAAGCCCAGCACGCACTACGGCCCCAGGGTAGTGGAAGGCTTGGCCGAAAATAGTTGAAAATCCTGAAACGTTCCCCTCGTCGAGGCGGCGGCTCTAAATCGATCCACAGGCACATCGAAGTGCCACTTCGTCTCGAGGTCGGCTCCTCGCGAGATCCTCCTCCCAAGTCTTTTTGAGATCATTTGAAGATATATTGCGAAACCGATGGCCCCGAAGTCGGAGGGTCGTCCGACTTCCCGGCGCATGATAAATAAACGCGAAACGTAATCTACCGCGGACCCAGGAGAAAGCTATTCCTAGTCTAAGTCAATACACAAGAAATAAACAAAGTTTACGCGGCCACTCGCGAGTCGGCGAGAGGTCACTCCCCGTCCACTCGCGGTCCCTCAAACAAATCGTAACGTACAACCGATCCCCGTGACGGTACGGACCTGTCATCCTGCGGCATGAGGGGATCGGAGGAAGAAAATGTTGAGACTTACCAACGGGACGATACGTCTTTTTCTGGCAGTACTCCCCCAGGAGATCCCTCCGCAGAGACCTGGGGTTTCTGGCCTCCTCTCCATCTGCCTCCCTTCGACATTGGCTCTGGCTGCATTCCACCTTTGTGTCCGCTTCCACTGCTTTCGCTGCTTTCGCTGCTTTCGCTGCTTTCGCTGCAGTCGCTGCATTCGCTGCATTCGCTGCATTCGCTGCATTCGCTGCATTCGCTGGATACTCTGGATACGCTGGGTACGCTGGATACGCTGCCTTCGCTTCGTCTTCCTCTTGCTTCATTGAACGATAATACTATATTACTGCCTTCGTTGAATTCTTTTTCTTTCGCTGAACGATATTTAATCAATGGCACTCGCGGACCGTGATCACTGTCGCGTCCTAACCTCATTGTCTTCGCGTCGGTTCGGAAACTGGGCGTACACCCCACCTCGTCATCTACGAAGCGTCCCTTGCACCTCGTTACGATCTCTGGATGCCGTCGATTGAGAATTATAGCACCATGTTGATATAAATGTCACTCGTGGTATGTAATACGTCCCTCGCGCCCCCCACCATGTTCTTAATTTTCGACGACATCTTATCGCGGCAAATTTTCAGGAGCAGCTGGCGATCCGCCGGCCGGGCCGCAATCCCCGGCCGTGTCTGACTCCGTGATTGGACGACGTCGCCGACCCAATCACGGTCTATTATAGGGCCGGTGATGGACCGTGATTGGGCCGGCGACGTCGTCCGATCACGGAGTCGGACACGGCCGGGGATCAGGTGTCAGGTATCGGTCGGGAGAAGGGACGGTATGGTAAATTCTAATCCCCACCATCTGTTAAGCAGCCAATTAAAAACGTCCGATTAGGCTCCCTTCCCGTATCATCCTCGGGACGAAGATTCCAAAAGTCCCTTCGAACCAGTGGCGAAGAAGACGCCGAAGACTGGGGACGCTCTCTCTACCCACCAGGAAGGATCACCATCATCGAAGAAGATTCGCGTTTAATATAAGTGCCGTCTCGTGTACAGAGACCACTGAAATCAAGTAAGATTTTATTTTGATGTGTTTCTGTTGATTTTGCAGACGTGGATTATATTCATGTCTTTAGAGTCTGCAGCCGTTGGCGTTGCACAGTGTGTCGCAGCTGTGCTGCGACATGCGAGGTTGTGCGATTCTGACATTCGTTTCGTGGCGCACGCTTCTCCTTGGCGGCCGACAAGGTAAAGCGTGCGTCGCGGGCGTTTGTCGGGTCGTACGATCGCCTGCATCGTTAACGTCTGCTTTTGCCCCGCGAATGGAGTCACGCGAAATTAAAGTTTGCTGGCGTGGTGATTTTCACGCTCTAGAATCCGCAGTCGTTGATAGTACATAGTGTGTCGCAGCAAGTCTGCGGTATGCTAGACCGTGCGATCTAACTTCCGTTTTGCGGCGGACGCTTCCCCTTGGCGGCCGACAAGGTGAAGCGTGCGTTGCGGGCAGTCGTGGGTCGTACGGTCGCCTGAACCATTAACGATTGCTTTTGTATCGAAAATAGGCCCTTCTAGCAGAGTTCCATTTACACCCTCTGTGTTAGATTGGTGAAGGTGGTCTCTCGCGTAGGTTAATTAACTGTAAAATCAAGTGTGTAAGTTAGTTTTAAGAACATTTCTTCCCGCGGGAAAAAATGAAGAAAATCCCATCGTGACACCTCGAAGTCTCGTGACGAAGAGGTGACAGGATGGGTGTCTAGGTAGATGTTTTAGAGCTCCTAGACGGGCCCCATTGAGCGGCGACCTCCTCGTGGTGGGCCTGGGGAATCGTTGATTCGACTTGCACGGAAATGCAAGAGAAGCATCGATTCGCGAATGGCTACTCGGCTAACCAATTTTGAAATTTACTAATCAACTTTGTATTAGATATTTTTGACGATCATCCAATTTTGAAATTCATTTTTCAAATTCTTTTAAGGGGTATGGCCACGGTAGAATTTTCAAAAAAACGATTTTTGTTTTTTTGGCTTAAACGATGCTTTAATATCATAAGAATAAGTTAGCATTTGACTTACAGCGAAAAAAATTTTCTTTATCGACTTTGAGCATGTAACATAAGCCTACTTGTAGCGCGGCCGTGGAGTATCCGAGCGCGCCGCGTGACGACCTCGGATTTTCGGAGCTATACCATTAGAGAGCACTGGTTGTCTACCTGTACGAAAACATACCTATAGAGGATCATCTAATGCCAGTATGACCGTTGAAAGAACGCCATTCAGTTGCTCTTCTGCTTTTTGTACGTGATTTTGTATTGTGCAAGTTGAAGCATTCTTTGTGAGCAGCCGAAATGAGTGACCAAAAAAAGGTTTATCTATCAAAGAAGGGGTCAAAATTAAATACTTGGTCTTCGTATAAGACCAATATTTCGAAGCGTAGACTGGTAAATCGATTCTTAGCAGAGGCAGATGCAGAAGGCGTGAGCGCGTCGGCCAAGAAACTACGACTGTCAACGAGTTCGCGTGATAATGACACTAACGCTAAATTCGGTAACAGATTTATAAATTTCGTAACTGTTATGAACGCAATTGCTGAAGTGGTTGTTTGCAAAACGTGCGGTCAAGATGTAAAAATCACTGAATCGGCCATGCGCGGTTTGGGTTTCAAGATCGTAATTTCTCGTAACCAGTGTGAGAAAACTGAAATACCTAATTGCCTTTACGTGAGAAATGGATATGAAATTAATCGCAGAATCACCTTAGCGATGCGATTATTAGCTGTAGGTTTGAATGGTATAAAAAAGTTTAGTGCCTTCATGGAATTGTCACGGCCGATATACCATTCCTTTTATGACAAACTTGTCGAAGCAATTGCTGTAGCAACGAAAACTGCGTACTGTGCGTAACTGTGCGTAGGAAAGCTGAAGAGGATGAAAATCTTGCCTTAGAAGGTTGACTTTATGGAGCTGGCATCGCAGACTAAAGGTAAACATTTTTTTTGATTCGATTCTTCAAGTTTAACAACAAAAAGTTATACGTCAAACATTAAACGCATTTTTCTCAAAACAGCTTTTTTCTAATTCGCGTGATAAATAACTTCGACAAATTTCTTCCGATTGACTTCAAATTTTTATATCATCTTTGTAATTGTATTTCGCAGATAGGTACATACGGAATTTTTGATTAATTAAAAACTTTCCATTTTATGAGCAGTTTTATACGAAATTTTTCACTGGAAATTCACCCATTAACTTCAAATACCTGCCATTTTCGAAAAAATTAATATTTTTAAAATTCCATATGTACTTCTCTAGGTATTTTTATGTAGATTAACGAGAATTTTTTCGTTTTGTTCTAGGTTAAAAATTGTGAACGCCAAATGTCACGCCGTGGAACGCCTCGGGAAAAAGATGAAAAAAGCAAATAGGAGTTGTCGGCCATTTCGCATAAGACAATGATTGAAGAAAACAATTTTTGTTACTTTGATACATACACTAAATGTACCTGTAATTAGTTCTGTAAATAAATTACTTTTTATACAACAAAAAAATTGTTGAATATGCAAATGATTTTATACTCGCTACCGTGGCCATACCCCTTAAAAGAATATTAACAAATAATTGAGATCTCGGAGAGATCTTAAGATCAAAATGAATTTGGAAAGTGGATGATCGCCAAAAATGTCTGATACATAGTTGATTAATGAATTTCAAAATATGTTATTAGAATTTGGGGATTTTATGTGGAGTAGAATTTTGTGACAATGGGGAGTCCGCAATTACCGTACTGTCCCTTCTCTCGACCGACACCTGACCGCAGATACCTGAAAAAGATACCCATGTATTCATCTTACCCTTGCATCATCTTAAAATTATGGATTTTCCGTTAAGGTGCCGTGAAAGAGACAACCGAGGGGTCAGTGGTTTTCGAAATTTTTCTCGAATCTAGGTGCACCGAATCGATTGAAATTGTATAATGTAAGTATAAAGACACTAAGAAAGGGCTTGGTAGCCATGAAAATCCATTTTTATAAAGGAACTAAAAAATTGGAACATATTAAGGTGCGATAAGGAGCTGCGCATGCGCATGCCGGGGTGGGGTCCCTATATAAGGCCGCGAGCGGGTTCGGAGCATCATTACCCTTCGGTCCCCCGAAGTGTCAACATCGGTTTACCTGTTTCTACCCCCGCTCACACATACATACAAACACCTGTAATTATGTTTATACACTATTAAGGCTCGGTTCCACTCCAGAGTTAACTAAAGTTTAATTGGTTTACTGCCGGTTTAAACCGACCGTAAACCAATCAAACTCCGGTTAACTCGAGATGTGAAACCGGACCTTATGGGAGACATCCCACCTCTTTCCTATTCCCATTGCCCTTATATTAAAATTAATTTATTAAGTTCGTAAAGGGCTTCGGTGCGCAGCAACCTCCACGTGGTGAGCCTGGGGGATCGGTGGTTTCCAACTATCGTTGAAAACCCCCGGTCCGCAAATAGCTGCACGAGTGGTTCCACTTAGCGTGTTTTTTTTTTCTTTTGTATGATAGTAGTTTAACGTAGTTGAAAGTGGAAGCACTCATTGCGTGCGTGCGTGATTGTAAACTGCGGACAGGACGTTGTCGGGTACCTTTCCATGCAGCTAGTAATTTCGGATTTGCGTGCTAACCGAAGTAGTTTTTTGCAGGTACGGCAATGCCGTACCTTTAGTGTATCCGGCAGCTTCCGTCGGCACCTAGTACGCCGTAGCTAAGCTACGGCGTGCAAGGCTACCTGGTTCAGGTTGTCGTTTGCGCGATGCGTTGTTTCGCTTTGGCGGCATCCTGCGGGGGCTTTGCTTGCTGTAAGCCGGGACAAGCTCGTCTAGTGAAACTCGTATTCGCGGGCCGACAGCCGAGCTGGGTTAGTCGTCGGTGGCGGTGGAAGCTGCTGGATTGTTCGCGTTAGAAGTAGTATGCCTCTACGGCAAATTATATTCGAAATTCGATGCCAACTGGCAATGTACTCTGCGACTTCCCTTATACTGTGCGGCGAGCGTTGTATGGACGGATGAGTATGGTATGCGAGTGGTGTGCCGTATGGGTTATGAAATCCTGGTTCTGCGAGTTCCTGGGACGCTGGGAACTCAACGGAACCAGGTGTCTATGCTTAGGCGGGTCCCAATCACAGCGGCCTCCTCGTTGCGGGACCTGGGGGATCGGTACCATCCTTATGTGATGACACCGATTCGCGAACTAGCTGTGTAGTAGAATTTAATTAAGATAAAATTTTTCACCTTCCCGTAATTTAAATAAGGTAAGTGAAGGGTAAAGTCAAAGAGGGCGCCACGAGTGCTCTTCCCTTATCATCAAAAGCGAACAGGGTCGGTAACCGTAGGTAAGCCACCACCGTCAACCGCCGCATGGTATTACCATCTCGAGTACGTAAGCCGCCAATGGCTACTGTTAGGTGGCACCGCCATCCCGAGTGCGCGAGCCCCTAACAGAAATTCGTTGCGTCGCACGTGGCGGCCAAAAATGGTGAAAGCTGACGTACGAAATCAGAGGGCAGCACAGGACGCGATGGCGCGACCCTGCCCGTGAGCAATCGCCCAACTCAACCAGAGATGAGTTGGGATACAGAGCTGTTGCGTGTTGTTAAGTGCAGTAGAGTGCCGGAAAGGTATCGGAGAGTGCCGCAGAGTGCTGGAGAGAGCCGGAGAGTTGCCGCAGAGTGCCGCAGAGTGCCGGAGAGTTGCCGGAGAGTACCGTAGAGTGCCGTAGAGTGCCGGAGAGTTGCCGGAGAGTGCCGCAGAGTTGCCGGAGAGTGCCGGAGAGTGCCGCAGAGTGCCGCAGAGTGCCGGAGAGTGACGGAGAGTACCGGAGAGTGCCGGAGAGTGTCGGAAAATTGCTAAAGAGTGCCGGAGAGTTGCCGCAGAGTGCCGGAAAGTTGCCGGAGAGTGCCGAGGAGTGCCGGAGAGTTGCCGCAGAGTGCCAGAGAGATGCCGCGGAGTGTGGTAGAGCGCCGCAGAGTGACGCAGAGGGCCACAGAGTGCCGGAGAGTGACGGAGAGTACCGGAGAGTGCCGGAGAGTGACGGAGAGTGACGGAGAGTGACGGAGAGTGTCGGGGAATGCCGTAGAGTTGCTGGAGAGTGCCGGAGAGGGCCGGAGAGTGCCGGAGAGTTGCTGGAGAGTGCCGCAGAGTGCCGCAGAGGGCCGAAGAGTGCCGCAGAGTGCCGGAGAGTGACGGAGAGTGCAGAGATTTGTCGGAGAGTGCCGCAGGGTGCCGCAGAGTGCCGGAAAGTTGCTGGAGAGTGCCGGGGAGTGCCGGAGAGTTGCCGGAGATTGCCGGAGAGTGCCGCAGCGTGCTGGAGAGTGCCGGAGAGTGCCGGAGAGTGCCGGAGAGTTGCTGGAGAGCGCCGGAGAGTGCCGGAGAGTGCCGGAGAGTAGCTGGAGAGTGCCGGAGAGGGCCGGAGGGTGCCGGCGTGTGCCGGAAAGTTGCCGCAGAGTGCCGTAGAGTTGCCGGAGAGTGCCAGAGAGATGCCGCAGAGTGCGGGAGAGTGCGGGAGAGTGCCGGAGAGTGCCGGAGAGTGCTGGAGAGTTGCTACAGAGTGCCGGAGAGTGCGGGAAAGTTGCCGCAGAGTGCCGGAGAGTGCCGGAGAGTCCCGGAGAGTCCCGCACAGTCCCGTAGAGTGCCCGCAGAGTCCTGTAGAGTCCCGTAGAGCCCCGTAGAGTCCCGTAGAGTCCTGCAGAGTGCCCGTAGATTCTGGCAGAGTCCTGTAGAGTCCCGTACAGCCCTGTAGAGTCCCTTAGAGTCCCATAGAATCCCGTAGAGTGCACGTAGAGTGCTCGTAGAGTCCCGTAGAGCCCCGTAGAATCCCGTAGAGTGCACGTGGAGTGCTCGTAGAGTCCCGTAGAGCCCCGTAGAGTCCCGTAGAGTCCCGCAGAGTCCCGCACAGTCCCGTAGAGTCCCGTAGAGTCCCGTAGATTCCCGTAGAGTGCCCGTAGACTCCCATAGAGTCCCGTGGAGTGCCGTAGAGTCACGTTCACGCTACCTCACGCTACCTCACGCTACCTCACGCTACTTCAGGCTACCTCACGCTACCTCACGCTACTTCATGCGACTTCACACGACTTCACGCTACTTCGCGCGACTTCACGCGACTTCACACGACTTCACGCTACTTCACGCTACTTCACGCGACTTCACGCGACATGTCCGGAGTCACGGAAGTCAGGTGACCGTGACCCTACGGCACTCTAGGGTACTCTAGGGAACTCTGGTGAACTCTAGGGCACGTATACGGGACTCTATAGGACTCTACGGGACTCTACTGGCACTCTACGGGACTCGACGGGACTCTACGGGATTCTACGGGACTCTACGGGACTCTACGGGACTCTACGGGACTCTACTGGCACTGTACGGGACTCTACGGGACTCTACGGGACTCTACTGGCACTCTACGGGACTCTACGGGACTCTACGGGACTCTACTGGCACTCTACGGGACTCTACAGGACTCTACGGGACTCTAGGGGACACTACGGGACTCTATGGGACTCTCCGTCAACTCTCCAGCAATCTCCGGCACTCTGCGGCACTCTCCGGCACTCTCCGGCCCTCTGCGGCACTCTGCGGGACTCCACTTGACTATTCGGGACTATTCGGGACTATACGGGATTGTACGGGACTCTACTGGCACTCTACGGGACTCTACGGGACTCTAGGGGACACTACGGGACTCTATGGGACTCTCCGTCAACTCTCCAGCAATCTCCGGCCCTCTGCGGCAACTCTCCGGCACTTTCCGGCACGCTACGGCATCTCTCCGGCACTCTCCGGCAATTCTCCAGCAACTCTCCGGCACTCTCCGACACTCTCCGGCACTTTGCGGTACTCTCCGGCACACACCGGCACGCTACGGAATCTCTTCGGCATTCTCCGGCAACTCTCCGGCCCTCTCCGGTACTCTCCGGCACTCTGCGTCAACTCTCCGGCACATTCCGACACTCTCCGGCACTCTCCGGCACTCTCCGGCTCTCTCTGGCACTCTCCAGCAACTCTCCGGCACTTTGCGGTACTCTCCGGCACACTCCGGCACGCTACGGCATCTCTCCGGCATTCTCCGGCACTCTTCGACAACTCTCCGGCCCTCTCCGGCCCTCTCCAGCACTCTGCGGCAACTCTCCGGCACTTTCCGGCACGCTACGGCATCTCTCCGGCACTCTCCGGCAACTCTCCAGCAACTCTCCGGCACACTCCGGCACGCTACGGCATCTCTCCGGCATTCTCCGGCACTCTCCGACAACTCTCCGGCCTTCTCCAGCACTCTGCGGCAACTCTCCGGCACTTTCCGGCACGCTACGGCATCTCTCCGGCACTCTCCGGCACTCTCCGGCACTTTCCGGCACTGTCCGACACTCCCCGGCACTCTCCGGCACTCTCCGGCACTCTCCGGCACTCTCCGGCACTCTCCAGCAACTCTCCGGCACTCTCCGTCACTCTCCGTCACTCTCCAGCACTCTCCGGCACACTCCGGCACGCTACGACATCTCTCCGGCACACTCCGGCACGCTACGACATCTCTCCGGCACTCTCCGGCAACTCTCCGGCCCTCTCTGTCACTCTCCGACCCTCTTCGGCACTCTGCGGCAACTCTCTGGCCCTTTCCGGCATCTCTCCGGCACTCTGCATCACTCTCCAGCAACTCTCCGGCACTTTGCGATACTCTCCGGCACACTCCGGCACGCTACGGCATTCTCCGGCACTCTGCGGCCCTCTCCGGCCCTCTCCAGCACTCTGCGGCAACTCTCCGGCACTTTCCGGCACGCTACGGCATCTCTCCGGCACTCTCCGACATCTCTCCGGCACTCTCCGGCACTCTCCGGCACTCTCCGGCACTCCCCGGCACTCTCCGGCACTCTACTGCACTCTACTGCACTTAACAACACTCAACGGCACTGGACGGCCTTCGATAAGGCTCGAAAACACTTGAGAAACGCGCGAAAACGCTCGAAGAACGCTCGATAATGCTCCAAAACACTCTAAAAACGCTCGAAAAGATTCTAAAAACACTCGAAAACGGTTGACAAATGCTCGGTAACGCTAAAAAACGGTCTGAAATCGCTCGAAAACGCTCGAAACCGCTCTGAAAATGATCGAGAAACGCTCGAAAATGGTCGAGAAACCCTCGAAAAATGCGTGAAAACGCTCGATAACGATCGAAAACAGTAGAATATCACTCGATAACACTCCAAAACGCTGTGAAAATGCGTGAAAACGTTCGAAAACGCTCTGAAAATGATCGAGAAACGCTCGAAAACGTTCGAAAACTTTCGGAACATGCTCGATAACCCTAGATAACGCTCGAAAACGTTCGAAAACTTTCGGAACATGCTCGATAACCCTAGATAACGCTCGAAAACGTTCGAAAACGCTCGAAAACGTTCGAAAACTTTCGGAACATGCTCGATAACCCTAGATAACGCTCGAAAACGTTCGAAAACGCTCTAGAAACGCTTGAAAGTGCTCGAAAAACGCTCGATAATACTAGATAACGCTCGATAATGCTAGATAACGCTCAAAAGCGCTCTAAAAACGCTTGAAAACGCTCGATAATGCTAGTAGGGATATGTAAAAATCATACGCGAAATGACTCGACTTATATCCGCGGTTAGGTAAGTCTCGGGAAGATTTTTCGCAGTATTCGACTCTAACGCATACTCGTCGAGTGTAGCGCCGAACGTACACATACTCAACGTCTCGACCAATAGTTTGGCGCGTGGCTGGTTGAGACGCGCGAAGATTTCTAGGAGCGATCGCACTCACACAGATTCGCTGCATGAGAGTTCCGTATGCGACACCGACGTGTGCCCCAAAGCTCCGCATCACGTCGACTTCATGGCAACAATGTACTTAACACTATGACGTCCGGTGGCTCCACGTTTGTGCCATGCAAAAACTATCGGGTAAGTGCCGGTGGCTCCACGTTGGTGCCACGAAATTATGTAAGTCAGTTGCACCGGCACGACACGAAAAAATCTAGATTAGACACGCGGACGGCATAGTGTTAATAGTCGTAGATAAGTAGATAAAGTCAAATGGAGCGTCACGAGTGTTCTTCCCTTACCATCAAAAGCGAGCTGTGTTGGTAAGCGTAGATAAGCCTCCACCGTCAACTGCCGCATGGTATTACCATGACGAGTGCGTGAGCCGCCAACGGCGACTGGTAGATGGTACCGCCATCGCGAGTGCGTGAACCCCTGTCAGAAATTCGTTGCATCGCCCTTGGGGGCGAAAAACGGTGACGGCTAACGTACGAAACCAGAGGGCAGCACAGGATGCGATCGCACGATCCTGCCCGTGAGCAATCTCCCAACTCATCTCTGCTCATCTCTGTTGACACCCGTTACCCATTACCAACCAAGATGAAGATCAGTCGCGATTGTCGAGAAAAAAATGTTGTGATCGAAAACATCGAACAGATAAAGATTGAAATGTCTAACATTTTTGAGAATTGTAAATTATATTTTCCTTTTCCCCGTCAAATGAAGTGCATAGATCTTATGGCCATGAAATAACGTATTGTACATTTTGACTAGATGTGAAAAAATGTTAAATAGAAGAATGACCGACGGTGGGAGGGGAAAGAGACGTGTCGAAGTATTTTCGAAATACTATATAATTATTAAGCATCGTGTTTGTGCAGAACAACCTCTTCCCTATCTGTATCGGTAGAATTTCTTTATCATCGTCATCGTCACCTCTTCTTAAGGAGTATTACATGTCACAGTAATAATATATAAGTAAGTTCGCTATGCTAGATCAGTTAATGCGGGCTTCCGTACTCTCTTGTTAGAATTCTTACCACTCGCGGTGACTTTATCAACACCTAGAATGACAATTAAGCTATGCGCGTGTGAATCCCCACGCGGATCGCGTGCTCGGTTTTTATTATTTTTTTTTCCTCTCATAATCCGTGTGTACGTGTGTGTCCGATGTGAGTTTCGTGTGTCCTCTGGCCGCAAAAAATGCCGGACTTTCGCAGTTTCGCCCTCTTGCTTGGATCGCTCTTAAGTTACACGTCTAATATATGTACATATAACGTCTGCCTCATCGCTCGTTTCTATTTCCTTCTCCTTTATTAATAACACTTTACGGCTCTTTCGAGGCGCGACAAAAGGGCCCGTCGAGCAGCGTTTCCCTATTGTCTGTAATTTTCGAAAACGGTACTCGGAAATGTTCACTTAGAATTTCCTCCCTCAAGGCCCTTTCTTCCCCGATCAAACTCTACTGCCGGCGCGAGGGCGAGCAAGGTAAATTAATTCTCTAGCTTTGGAATTCGTTACACCCCTCGGTTACTTAATTTCTTAACTGCTTAATAGTTCCTGCTTGAACCTGTAATTTATCTCGCACTGCGGAGGGTACATTCGTTCCTTTTCATCAAACGTTAATTTCAAGTTGAAAAGACGTGAAATTCGACTCGGTCGCAAAAACAGTTTGGTTTACTCGCCCCCGGCCTGTGTAACCCTCGGACTCGGTAGTACAGAAGGTGGGGGTAATGGAGTAATCGTGAAGAAGCGTTTTTTTTTCTTTTTTCTTGAAAGTTCTTAAGAAGTGGAGATCGGTGCGAGGCGCGGCGCGGTGATATCTCGCGTTGAAGTCTCCGCTTTTCCACGGCGGAACGCGCTATGCGGCAAAGTGCGGGAATAACGATACGATATAGTAACTACATATACGTATGTATAATAGCTATACATATATAATATTTATAAGTATAGTGAAGGCGGGGGTTCAGCGCGCGCTTATGTACAACACAGGGCGTTCGTACCTTCTGATTCGCTCTCATTCGCACCTCCATTCGCGCTCGGTACACCTCGTTATAAATTAATCTCGGATTTACTTATACAGCCGCTAATCCGCGGCGTCGATGGTTCCCTCGTTAAGGAGCCACGAGGGCGGATATTGATTTCCGATTTCACGAGAGGTGAGAACATCTTCCGTCACCTATTTTCCTCGGACATGCCCAACTTTCGTCAAAGTGGCCAGTTCTTGCGAGAAGATATCGAAATAAGACCAGAACTGCATAAACCGAAAAGAAGTTAGATCCTAAAACGACAAGTTCGACTTCGCGTCCGAATTTCCAACTTGAAATCGATTTCCGGGTTCTTGGCTGACTTCTTCCATCTTCCAAAGTTTCCCTTTCAAAGAGAAAGGCGGAGAGTCTAATCGGCGCAAACTTGGCGTCCGGGAAAGTCAGTTTCTGGAAAAGAAAATCCACTCTAACGGCCCTTAAAGAGACTCAACGCGTGCAGACACTCCTCTCGCGCTCTCTCATTCTCTCGCTTTCAAGCTTCCTCGTTCTCTTGTCGCTCTCCTTAATTCTCTTGCAAATGCTAGCTTACTATAGAAACAACATCCTGGGTCCCGCGCGAGTTTGTCTTAATCTCTGCTACGATGGCCTTCGCGACGCTGCCGACGATTCGATGCCGAGCGTCTTCGAGATCAACCACGACGGCGAATCATCGGAAACTCGAGTCTCGGTGCACCATTGCTCTCCTTTCCCGCCTAACCCTTTCTCTGGCCGATTTCTGCCCTCTCCGAGATCCGACCCTCCCGTGTCGCGTCTATCATCGCCGAGACCCATCGCTGGTTCCTCGGGATCGCAGTTTCAAGGCCGAGGTCTCTCGCGATCTACAAAGGAGAGGACTGGGCGACGTGCACGTGTGTGCCTCTTCCCCTCTACGAGGGTCGCCCTCGGCGACCATCTAAGGCGACTACTAGTCGATTAGGAACATTGTAACTTCACTGATTACTTCGGAAACGTCCCTTAAACCCGTTCCCGGGAATCCAATAGCCCGTGATGTGCGGAAGAACGGGCTCCTGTGCGTCGAGTTGCACCTCCGAGTAAGAGATCTTCAAGATCTTCAATAACTGGCAGGAACTACCGAATCCTAACAATAGATGTTGAGGTCGAGGACACAGACAACGACCACAAAGTGGTAAGAATCCTACATTCCCATAAGCGAGAATAATGAGCTCTGCGGGGAATTCCCATCGATTGCTGAGTTTAGAGGAACGGCCTTGAAGAGGTACACGAAAGCCCTTCCATGGGTCTGTAGCAAATTTGATGTACTATAGAATTTCTATGTCGTTCGTTTAGTTTGTTCCTATATCGGAGAATAAGGTTTGGAGCGATCCAGCTAGGTTCGGATCGCGAATCTTGAGGCGATCGGAGGTGCAACTTGGAACGCAGAGGGTGGCTTCGAACCTGAAGAAATCGAAGAGTGGTTCACCAGTTAGGGTGAAGTCTTGAGTTCGCCAAGTGGGTGTCAGAAGTTGGGTCGGTCGTGCCCGGGACGACCATTACAGCGGTTTGCACGACGACGACGAGGACGTCTTCGGATGGGCAAGGACGAACGGGCGAGCAATGATGAAGCCGACCACCAAGTGGTCAAACTTAGGCGCTGCGAGTGCGAGTTTTTTTTTCCCTCCGCTCCTTCCTCTCTCTGGATATAATTACTATGCTATTCCCTGCAACCAGCAACAGTAGCAAATATCGCTATTCGTTGGTGTGTGTGCTGCGCGTCCAGCCGAGCGTCGCGAAACGATCGCAAATTGTCGAACGCTACAATACGCTAGATGGCTGCCATCTTTTGCCTTCGGAACGATTGAGAAAAATCAGATAAATTCAAGAGAGCTTCTCGAAGACTGCGTTGCCGATCGATTCTGGTATCCCGTATCGAGAGAAACGACTCGTTGTCGGTGATAACGTTAGCAATCACGGATAATCGTAAGAACAATGGTTATTCAAAATCGTAGATATTCTTGAAGAACGATCCAAGGTACTCCGATTCAATTATTACAATTATTAATTATTGTTACACGAAACCACGCGATTCTGAGAATTTCACAATGGCGCGAAAAGCGCTAGAAATTCTGACCCTCCTTTATCGTATTAGTAACGATCGAGGGTGCAAAAAATTGCCACTGTCCCTTAAATAATTGCCCTTAAAACCACGCTGGTCGAATATTCAAGGCTCTACGTGACTCGCAATATATTTCCGCCACCGGAAGTGGAAGGCTGCACCGCGATGCACGTTTCTTCAACGCAGCAACACACCGACGAATGGCCGTCGCGACGCTCGCGAGACGCCGGGGGCGTCGCGCTAATATTTGTCATATCACTTCGACGCAAGCACTCCTATATTATTCAGCATAAAAAATAAACTCCCTATCCCTCTACCGTGTGACGTGTACGCAGGGGTGTGATGTATACGTGTGGGTATCGCGGGTGGGTGGTAGGTGGGGGGTGTACACCGATGACCTCGAACGCTCTCTCCTACTCTGTACAGTCGATAGTACACGTGTAAAGTATAATAAGCTCTATAGCTTCTCTCGAATGCCTCGTGGATTATCACTGGGACTCCCGGTCCCTCTCGCGCGGTCCTCTGGAACGCGACCTCGCCTTCCGTTCTGTTGCTGAGGTCGACCGGATCGACGCGTTTGCCTGATGGAGGTCGACGAACTGTTTCGGCCGATCCGGTTCTCCGTGGGAGGTCGGTTGGGACGGTCGGGTCGATCAGGACGGTTCAGGTGGGACCGCGACGGGCCGCGGTCCCTGGTCAGGTCGCGAACCGCACCCTAGACTTCGCGTGGCGCGAGAGGTCGCCCGGGAGGTCGTCCAACGTGCGGCCACTCGGTCTATCAAGGACGCGCACCCGGCCGAGGACCTCGACGTGGTCCCCGGAGGTTGGCTCTGAAGACGGCGCGTCGTCGCCGGCGCTACCTCCGGGGGCCCTTCTCCCTTGGAAACTGAAGACACCGCGATATAACATACAACATATCGACACACTAAGCGTAGTCCATTATAGCTGCGATATATAGCGCTTCACTGACTCGCCGGGATCCTCTGGGGGATTCCACTCTGCGCCCACTCCTGGCAGCCTACGTTTGCGTTTCCTGGGTTCTTCGGGCTCGCCGTCGAAGAGCTTACGGGTTGCTCTCCCAGCGGGCCAATTGAATGCGCCTCGTGTCCAGGGATGGCGAGAGCAGCGACCTCAGCGAGGCGCTCGGAGGAGATCCTTCGAAATACTTCAGCGTCAGCGGCGATTGCAGATGTCTGTGTCGGATCACCTCTCGCTCGGCAGGTAGTGGCCACAGTTCCTGTGGACGTAGAGAAATCGATGAGCCAAAGTTCCCGGGTGATCCACGAGGTGATACCCAAGGAGCCGGATCAGTTCCTAACCCCGAAGAAGCAAAAGATTTGCTTGATAATCGCCTTCTTCCGGAATCAATGTGCTGCTCACCTGCAGCGAGAGAGCCTCATCTCAGGATTCGCCCTGTTTGTTTCGCCGGCCGGTCAGAGATCCGACGAGGGATTTGATAGTGGCTCCCAGACCTCGACCGCTGGGAGTGTTCAGACCGCTCGCGTTACGAAAACCCTGGGGATGGGCGTCCAAGCACTTCTGGTACCGCAACTGAAAGTCGAATCCCAATCCAGACGGTAAACGGAGTAATTTAATTCGCCGGGAAACGCTTGTCCCAAGATGTCGATAAATGGTACCTTGCAGGCAGCTTCGATGGTCTTGCAAAGGGCACCGCTGCTGGGCTCGCAGTTAAACGCGTGAGCGATGAAGAGATCCTGAGCGGTGTGCATGATAAAGGCGCATTGCTTGACGTTTCTGCCGATCCCCAGGAAGGAGAGAAAACGCACTCGGCACTCGGCTATCAATTTGTCGTCCTAAAAAATATATTCCATTGAGCTCGAGATTCTCTTCCAGGGATTCCTTTCTCCCCCTGTTAGGAGATTCCTGACAAAACGCTTCTATACTTGGGACCGGGTCGTCCTCAACTTACTGTAGGCGTCTGTATAGAGATCATGCTGGGTGCAACCGCGACGTTGACGTTCCTCCACTGATTGGATGGGGTGTTCGTTACGAGATGGTCTATCGCGTCGTTTACGATCTCGATGCCCATGGCCTGAGACACTTGCATCGAGCCAAGATACTGAGCTCGTAGGACTTTCTTCGGCTCTTCCATCGGAGTCGGGAAAGATTGCGCTGAAGGAAGAAAAATTAAATTAGGGCGTTTATTTTAAATCGAAGCCTATTAACGGCAAATTCTTCGCGTTCGTTTCCCGGTTTCGGACTCCTGGAGAAATCTGGTTCCATGATGCTTCACACGGTGCGCTCGCTGAGGCCCTCAGGGACCTCTTCAGGTTTTTCTCCTGTCAAGGGGATACTCACTGACGAGCGCCTGGCCGTTTCTGTGGAACCGTCGGTGCTCCGTCGGCAGATTTGTCGGCCTCGTTGCCAAACTCGTTCTCCCGTTGATGTCCACCGGTTTGGCGAGGTTCTGCTGCAATGACCTCTCGATCATGATCTTCTTGCAGATGTCGCGTAGGGTATTGGCGATCGTGCGTGCCGGTATGTCGCAACGGAAGACGTGGCACATGTGCTTCCTCGTTGTCCTGTCCCTTGCTACGTATGCGAAGTCCCTGAAATAACGGTTAATTAGTCGTAAATGGACCTCGGGGTTCCGCAAGGAGATGCGGCTTCTTCAGCGGTACTATCGAATTGGTCCTCGGGGATCGAGAGCTCTTCGAGGAAAGAAAGCAATTTGTCACGGTGGCGAACTCGTGTCCTCGCACGTTGACTCGATTGTATATTTAATTGCAACTGGATATCTTTCTTTTGACTCGATAGATGTATGCAATGTTTCCATGGAATTCACCTTGCCACTGTGTCAAATTCCCACATTTCCTGGATTCATAAGACGTCGATTATGGAAAGTTACCTCTCGCTGTTGGATCCATAAGGTAGCCAGACATAGAAGAAATGCTAAGATTAGCACAGAAACTTCACCTAATGACCTTCTCTTTTTTTCTCGATAATGCTTTAAGGTAGAAGCCTCGATCAGGCATTAGCGCGACTTAAAGTTGAACGGTCTACCTTAAATATCCAGAAACTTTAGAGTTATCTTACCGGCCGTGATCTCTGCCAACGCCCCATACCCTCAAGGTGTGAATGGGCTGAGTGTTCAGCACTGTGAGGTTTTCAGGGTCGATCAGCTTGAGCGCACCCTCGTCCAGATCCATGAAGAGGTCTTTGCCCTATAAAATGATGCATCATAAACATCATTACGAGTTCGAATACCGACGCACCGTGTACTTACATCGCCCCACCGACCAACTACGTCCAAAAGATCGTTTCTTCCCAGAGAGAGATCCACGATGCATTTATTAACGGCCTTGCTGCTCCTATCCGGAGTCAAATCCTCTTCTGCAATTTCCGTCCAGCCCAGGGACCGTACCGCAAACCTGATAGGCTTGTCTCTGCCCTCGGAATCAGCCCTGGCAGGATAACTTCGTCTCCTAGATGGAAAAAATAATCCCGGAATACAATGAACCCATGGTTAACCTTTAGAATCAATATCTCGAAAGCCGAAAGCCTGACGAGACTCACTTCAAAGCCAACTCCTCTTTCCTCTTGTTCTCCAGATCCTGGTCCAGAGCGGAGCTTGTGTTGCTCCTGGTCACCGTGTTCACCATCCCTCCCAACGAGTGGAAATTATTTATCTGAAACCAAAAAGAAACTTCAGGACTCTACTTAAAAATCCACCAAGGAAATCTATCAACGTCCCGTCACGATAAGGAAGACTTACGCTCTCGTTGTCCTTGACCAGACTCCTACGGGACTCCGTTTTCGAATTCAAGGGGGCCTCCGGGGGTTCCCTCTGGATGGTGCCGCTCTTGATGTGCCAATAGTAAGGCCCGTCGTTGTCTGAAATCATTGGGAACTTGGTCACCTGTTGCTCGGAATTCTTTATCGGGAAGCAGAAAAAGAACCTCGTCAGTGACCATTCGACGCGTTTGCGAGGACCGCAAAATTCCTTATCGGAATCCAGAGAAAGGTCTTTGTCGTTGACTACTCGACACATTCGCGAAGACCGCAAAATTCCTTATCAGGATGCAGAGAAAAGATCTCGTCGGTGACTATTCAACGCGTTCAGGAGGACCGTAAAATTCCTTGTCGGGATGCAGAGAAAGGATCTCGTCGGTGGCTATTCGACGCATTCATGAGGATCGCAAAATTCCTTATCGGAATGCAAAGAAAGGACCTCATCGGTGACTATTCGATACATTCGCGAGGACTGAAAAATTCTTTATTGGGATGCAGAAAAAGGACCTCGTCGATAACCATTCGACGCGTTCGCAAGGATCGCAGGACGCGAACAACAGTGCCACGACCTACGTCGGCCATTGAATAAGTTCGTACTGGAATTCCTTTTTTATCGACCACCAACCTTCGTGTTTCTCCCATCCTGGGGGAAGGTTCTCGTCTTTGCCCTCCGAGTCCACCGGATCCACCTCGATATTCGTTGGAGGTTTTTCTCCGATGTTCTGCTGCGAGGACGCGTTCTTTTGCTCCTTCGGCTGGCGACGCTTCACCGGAACCGCGTAGAGCTCGCTGTTGAGGCCGCCCTCGACGTGCGGCACACCTCCCATTTCCGTGTTCTCGTTGTCGGCCTTTTCACAGTACCTTCAATAAGAAAAAAAAGGAACATGTATTACTAAAATGAACACCCAACTTAACAAACGTATTTGTATAAAAATATTCAAACGTTATCTATTCTCTCAGATTACATCTTTCCGAGACCCTTCTACACCGCTCCAACCAAGCTTCGACTTCATTAGGTATTAATTCATCACAAACTCATAGTCTTGTACCACAAATTCAAAGATGGTCCGTTTCAGGGATCCAGAATACGATTTGGTAAGTTTCGCAAGGCAAGATCCTGAGATCTTTGGTAGTGTTCGTTGCTTCGCGGATGGTAGAAAAAGACATTGCGATTATTTCCCCCGTTTCTTCGGGCGAAGTGCCTGGCCTTGTCGGGGATCACTTTGATTGACGGAATTCGAGGGAACCGAGGGTGGATTCTGTCTTTGGGGCAGGTTAATGTCGGTTTTTTCGATTGACGGAAGGATGTGTGCAGTTACGCTACCGAAGTTGCAATCCCGGTGGAGAAGGGAATATCGGCAAAATATCGGTTCGTGATTTTACACACACGGGAACGTACAGGTTCGTCGTTAACAGGCCGTCAAAAATCCTTGGAATGAAATTGCCCTGCCATTACGTTGAATTAACTGCCCTTGACATCGAGACATCGATTGACTTGCAACGCAGCCTTCCTTCGTTGCGCTTGGCGTCAAACGTCGCTAAGAACTTACCATTACCGTTAACTATTTTTATTTAATCAATAAGTATACATTTTGTGTATACTTATACATTAAAAGAAATAAAGATATGCCGCAGGATATTCACGGGGATGAACTTGCACAAATTTAGGACACCGTGCAGAGGAAATATCGAAATACACGATGGAGATCCTGATCAGAGAATGTCAAGTATGAGGCTGAATATTCACACGAAATCCATCTCCGGATTGATCGGTTTTTTTCTATAGTGATCACCCCTCAATCACATTCTCGCCTTCTTCTGAAGATATTTTCTCGGGAATGAAGCATCGCGGCGTTGGCTGGCTTAAAAAGCGAGGAGAACATTCGGTTTCTTCCAACTTCTCGTGGATGCGACTCGGGATTGAATTTCAAAAGGGCGAGAAAGAAGAAAGAGCGGGAGCTCGTTTGGTTGGAAGTCACGCTGAAAACGCTACTCTCCTTTGACCAGCGACGACTCGACTTTGCGAGTCACGAGTCCCGTTGCCGGGCGCAAAACCATTTAAACTTGGCTGAGGCAAAGATTACAAAGGGTCTTTGATGTCGGCTCGCTAGTCGCGAGAAAATCGCCGATTATTCCTTTGATAAATGCACCTCGTGAATGAAACATTCGCTCGATTCTGCGCTCCCGATCCCAGGACACCTCCCTTAGTTCCGTGTCCTGTTAAGGGTAAAAATCGATCGGCGAAATTCATTTTTGATCAATTTAATGCATCTTGATGCCATATGTGTACACTTATTTTCACACGTGCATCTACATCGCAAACATTCAGTAGAACAGTTTCGACGTTAATTGAAGAGATACAGCTAAAAATAACCAGCATGTAGATTAAGAGGAATTAAATTTAATCTGATTCTTACAAAATTTCGAGGAGCATCAATTTTCATGTAACACCGGATGCGCGAGTGAAGCAATATCTAATACAAGAATGAAAAGCTGGAAAAAGTGATGATTCAAGCAGTTTGGATTGAATGAATCGAAAAAAGAATTCGCCAGCAAATCGCTTAAAATAAGTGAGGCCGGTCGAGTGAATTCCGAGATGAGGATCGTCGCCGAGGATCAATTTTCGCAACCTTCCTTTCCCCTAAAAAACAACTTTCAAAAGTCGAGCCAGCCGCATACCGGTAGAATCGAACCCAGAAAACGCGTTCAATAATCCCCCGATGATGGCAATTAAGCCCAGCAATTAATTTCAGATTTATTACAGAGGCCTCACCGTTTCTCTCCTCGGGTCTCCCCGAGTGGAAAATTACCGCGATTGTCACGATCGATCGCGACTGCAATTAATTATGCACACACTGTTGCATGTAGACATTTTCCTGCACGGTGAACCCGATCTACGAATCGACCTGCCCAATTAAATTCGAACCTGCGCTACCGAGAAATTTCATTTTCGAGTGCAATCACGCACAATGTTTGCTTTAGAACAATTGCTGGTAGTAATTCTGTACTAACATTAATTAGCAGGAAATTTAGAAAATGAAAATAATGTCAATTCGCCACAACGACGCAATTTTCCCTGTGGTAACCTTGTTCTGTTGTAGAATTACGAGAGGTTCGAGTTGGGACCATTGAGTCCATTTTTGGGATAAAAAAAGCGTACGACGTCGCAAACGTACGTACTTGAAGAGATGGCCCTTGGTGCGATCGTCGATCTGGCCGAAGGGCTCGGCCAGGGGAGGCTTCACCAGGTCGGATGACCCCGATCGAGGGTTTCCGTTGAGGGTGTCGTCGACCAGCGTCGATTCCTCCACCGCACCCTCGCCGCTGTATCTGAATCACAGGTGCACCAGGGTTACAGGCTTTTTCCCGAAACGTTGCCCTTCGACGTTCTCCGATTTCCCTGAGAAAATTACGAATTTCTCCCCGCGTATTTTCATTTTCCGAGACAATTAACCGAACCATTAGTCCTCAATTTTAAGACAATCTTTCACTGTGAAACGCGATACGACCTCTTCATATAATAAAGCAACTCCATTGCTCGTTATCGTTTATTTACTTATTTTACCATTCGCGTGTTCCAAATCTATTTCCAGTAACGAAACACCGGCACGAGATTGTAATATTATTCCTCTCTTTATTATTATATCAATATTATTACTAATTTGATGGTGTATTTACGCGAGGGTAGAAACGATATCGGATAACTTCACTGGTGGCATATTAATAGCGAATTATTTGCAACGAGATCGACCGTCACGCTAGAACGTGTGACGTTACATTTTTAATTTAGTCATCTGTTCGTTATTATTCTCGACTGGGGGCTGCGGTTTTTTGTCACTTTTAGATTTTCCGACGATCGGTGCTGCGAGCGATCCGATAGCACAATCGCGCTGCCATTTATCGATGATCGACCGGCGAGTCGTTCCTCATTCCGCGTCGTTTTCGATCCCGATAGGAAGTCCATCGTTGGAAAGAGCGATCGGTGGATTTTAGTATCGTTGGTATGGGGTAATTGAGGGATTAGTTGGACGGTTTAGTGGCTAATTCCGGCAAGGCGTGCCAAGGGCCTCCGGTTGATCGCGTTTTCGAGCCTCGAGAACACGAGAAGTCTCGTTCCTTTCGAGCGATACACCGGCCATTGGATTACCGACTTTCCGACGAGCTTTTTCCCTCTTTCCTTCCATTAAAGCCAGCAGTGGGGCGAGAGCTCTAAGCGCCTCTGCTTGGAAAATCGACTTTCAACTTTCTTTAATAAAATACACCCCCGTAATTCCACGAACTTCGGCCAGACAGATGTTCGACGAATTTCGGCTCGGAGGCGAAATGAGTCCCGAAGAGAGCGCTCAGCTGTTTCCAATTTGCCAGCTGGTTTCTATACTTCGCAGCTGGTTGAACGGCGAGTACCGAGTACCGATCTGAGATGCAATGAAATTCCCTTGGTTAGAAGAGTTCCGTTTTCGAGTCACCCGATTAACCAATTTCGCTCTCTTTTCTGAATAAAAAAGAATTACAAGATTCACATTTTTATCTCATTTTCTGAATCATTGCAACGCTTCCTTTTAGAATTATTATCATTAATATGTATTTCACTTCGGGAGGAAATGGTTGTTTCCAGTCCATGAGCCTCGCTTCGTCGCGTTCTGCAAAAGGTTATCGAGTTCCTGAGTGCGATTTTTTAATGCAGTCGAACCGTCTTACGTCAATCAATTCCTGTTATTTTATCATGTTCTAAATATATTCTTGATATCCTTAGGTCTCTTTTAGGTCTCTTCAAGTCCTGGGATTGTCAGGGACAGATCGAAGAACTTCGAGGTCAGAGGGTGGTTCGATTTTAGTTTTTTCCAAATTGCCTCGAACGCTTCGCCGAGGTCGAGGGCTAATGGAAGAACGAGTCAAGGATTCGCCTCGGTTTTATGGAGGACACCTTCTGAAAGAAAAGGCGAGAAAAGATTAAGGTCACCACCTTAATCTTTTCTCGCCTTTTCTTCACATGTAGTCCTGGTACTTCCTGGCTGGAGAATTCCGCGCACGAGTCGAGAAAGGCTTTCTGGGAACAAATTACGATGAAAATGGCCAACCCGCTTTCGGATCCCCGGCCGGCTCTAAACTTCACCCTCGAGACCTCCTCCGCGATGAAAATCGATGAAGGTCCTGGCATCCTTTTAAAAGGATATTCTTTCAAGGAATTTCCAAAAACCGGATTCTCGGTTAATATTTCCCACTTTTTCGTCGTCACCGACCACATCCGTGCTGGCGAGTGCATAAATTGGAAACAATTCAAGATACGTGTATCGAGATCGATAATTTGTATCAAGGGGGTTCGTAAGAACGGATTAACTTTGATTCGCCGTAGGAATATTTGATGTAAAATTACGTGAAATAGATTCTCAAGTTTGTTAAATGTGTCGAGCACTTGCACCTGCAAGTCGCTGGACCGCATTCCAGGGACCGAATCCGAAGTTGTATCGACGATCGCGCGAGCATTAGCATACCAGAGTCTCCTCTAACGCCACGACACCTGTTTGAGACCAGGAGACAAGAAGACGACCTTCCAGCAATCGCCGACCTTAATCACGTCTCTCGGCGACAGGTCACCTCGAGACGCCCTTCCCACTAAATCCTCGTTTAGATGCAAATCTGCGATCGTTTCTATCAGTAATCAAAAACCAAATTTTTGGTACCTCCTGGCCCTCCAATCCATCGAGAAAAACAATTCGACCTCAAGTTTTTACCTCAAAATCCATCAAAAGCGACAAAAAAGCCACTGACGTTTAAATGCCGGGTGGTCCATTCAACAAGTTCCCCACAAACGAATTCGTTTCACTACCGCGGATTTCGAGTTCGCAATATCGTGTTTGCAGATTTTTCGGAAGTTTCGAAGAAAATTCCATTGGGTGGTCGGAGGTTCACCGTGTTCTTTTTTGACGATTCTGTAGATTAGATAGGAAAATACGGTTCTTGTGGATTAGGAGTCACGTTTTGTTTCTTTCTTCTCATTGCACCGAAATGCTCGATCGGCGTTAAAAGGGCGGTCTTATGCAAAGCGTTGCAGTCCGTTAACGACTCGCGCTGGAAGCTCGCCAGGTGGTAAAGCGTGAGTTCGCGGGAACGAGAGGCCGATCGATCCTTCCGGGCGGTTCCGGACCGGTTGCGGGACGGTTCCGGCCTGGCTCTCGGAACTTCCGGGCGACATCGACCAGAAGACTCTTCCGCACCAGGCCATCCTAGAGGGTTGTTTTCGAGAACACATGAAAGCCACACTACAATAGTGGAAACGTACATTTCGATTTGTTTACTTCAGGAGGGCAGGATGATCATTTTTTGAGAGAATATTTGTATAGAAAATGGAAATGAAAAATGTGATCCCAGGCATCGATCATCTTTAAGCGAAAAGATCGTACGGAGAACACGTCAATGCCCCACCGCAAAAATGGAAAGGTGCATTTCGTTCCGTTTACTCTAGGAGAGCAGAATGTTCTTTTTTCAGAACGACATTAAATATTTTGATTGAAAATGGAATCTAGAAAAGCAATTTTACGCATTGATCAAGGGGATTCTACAAAATTGTCGCCGGAAACGTGAGAATACTTCGTTGCAAAGCAAAAATGGAAACGTAGGTTTGTTTACTCCAAGACGGGAGAGTAGGGAATTTTTACAAAGACATTACATATTTTTATTAAAGAAGGAAACAAAAAAAGCGATCCCGAACATCGATGGGATCGTGAATATTCCCCGAGTGAGGAGACTACTGAAGATTGTTTTCGTGAGCGCCCCACCGCAAAAGTGAAAAGTTTAACGTCGTTCCGCTTACTGCAGGGTGGCGGGGCGTTTTTCAAGAAGACATTGAACTTTTTTATTGAAAAAGGTAAGGAAAGAAGCGATCTAGACCACCGATTTGAGAGACCCCCAAGTGAGGAGACCACGGGGGTTTGTTTTCGGGACCCGGGGAATGCCTTCCCGCAAAAGTGAAAAATGAAACGTCTCGATCCGATTACTCTATTGGAAGCGGGAGAGAGAAAACTATAGCTCCATCAGCAGCGTAGGCACTTTTCAAACAAAGATTGAATATTTTTATTAGCGAAAGAAAAAACGGGAAACGATTGAAAACATTTTTTTCATCAATTCTCGAAGCGGGGCTTCTGAAACCTGCTTTTCTTTTGAAATCTATAAAGTATCTCACTAATACCGAAACGCGTTGCCATTTCGCTCACTCCTTAACCCTTTGCACTCGAGAGGCGACTCTTACAAGGAAGGTATCACAGGTCGATCTCCCCGATTTGATTTCTTTTATAATATGTTATAGTAGACTAAAAACTAAGCGACACGTATTTTTTTTAATCTGTCACTAAACACTTTAACGGGGTAAAACCATCATCCAAAGTAAGGCATGTGAAGGGGCGATTTGGCAGTGTCACCCACAAGAACATAATATTTTTTAACCAATCCACCTGGAAAAGCTTTCTCATAGGAAGAAATGAAAAACATAATTTCCTCAATTAAAAAAAAAAAATTAAGAAGTGAGCCACCACTCACAGGCCTTACTTTGGATAGTGGTTTCACTCCCTTAAAGTGTTTAATGGCAGATAAAAAAAAATACGTGTCGCTTAGTTTTTAGTCTACTATAACATATTATAAAAGAAATCAAATCGGAGAAATCGACGTGGGATACCTTCCTTGTCAATCGCCCCTGACAACTGGAATGGCAAAGTCTTCGAGTGCAAAGGGTTAATAATAGCGCCGGAATTTTTCGCAAAGACATTGAATACGAATAACGTGTACTATTCATTAATATTCTAGAAAAATATAAAAAGAAAATCTCAGATACGATCTTAACCCGGCCCGAGGATTACGGTCCCGCAGAGTAGGCGAACGTCCCGACGGTGCGCCGTCGGTGGCGTCGGGACGGCCGGTCGATCAATACGCACTCGGGACGCCCCTCCGGCCGCGGCCCCCAGCCGGCCCCCAGTGCCCCCGAAGCGGCGACGCCGTTGGCGTCTTAACTGGCGCTCCGCGCGCGAGTCCGTCGAGTCACAAGGGGCACCCCCATTGGCGCGGAGAGGGGACTTGGGCGATAATTAACTTTAGCTAGTTCGACGTTACAGTTCCCGCATTTCGGGAATTCCTCTTCCTCCCTCAAGCGAAGTGTACAGAAGGAATGACAAATTTTCTTTAAGACCGCTCGATCTCCATGGCCGTTAACTTAATTCAATTCAATTTTCATTCTTCCCTAAATTTGGTTTTTCGACAGGAAGAAGAACGTCGGCCAAATGAAAAGAGGCCAGGAACTTTATTGTAGAATTTTTCTCCTTGATCCAAATATATCTACGGTTTATTTTTATCTTATCGCCAGCGAAGTAGTAATAATTCAATCGTTCCGAGCCGTCTAAGCGTGATTCCCCTGTTTCCGTGTTCCAAATAAAAAGAAACGCCTCGTTGAAGTAGTCGACGTTCCTTTGGCATCGGGAAAATCGTAGAGTCGGAGCAGTGATCCGAGGTGCAAGCTCGGAAATAAAGAAGAGGCAGCGTCCGCACCGGAGTAAAGAGCGTTTTTAATTGGCAATCAGGAGCAAAATAGCGGCCAAGAGAAGGAAACCTCGACAACCAAGGAAGAGGCGTTCAGAAACGAGGCCTTGTTCCAACCGACAAGTTTATCGGCGACCTTTCTCCGGCCCGGAAGCTCGTCGTGTCCCCTGAGCTTTATGATCTTCTTCTTCAGCCCCCACCTTCCAAGACGGTGCGACTTTAATCTAACTTGTGCGATAAAACGCGACCCCGCTGGGTTGAATCATATCGAGATAGTTAGGGATCCGAGGGTACGTCCAGCTCTCCTTCTACATGATTTCCTTCGACATGAGGAAGTTTCCTGGCAGCTGGAGAGCCGTAACGAGCTCGTCCTTCGCGGAGTCTTATCGCGATAAATTCGAGGATTCAGATCCATCGACCGATCCTCTTTCTCCCATCCGTGGGCATTTTCAGATATACATCGCGGTGCGCTGCCTGCAGGAAGGAGTTACCCGTCCAAAAACCAGCTCTCAATGTACGAGAATCCATCTTCCTCGAAAGAAAGCTCGTGTTTCGTTGGATCCTGCGATCGGGACCGAGAGAGGGAACGAATTCTCAGCGAGGATTTGCCAAGGAGTATAGTCTTCGCAAAGACTTTGCCACGCAACTTTGTCGCAGAAATCTTCAAGTTTCCCCTCCATGGAGCCATTGGTTCCAAAAGAAAGCTCCGAGTTTCCGCGATTCGCCACGAAGGCATGAAATGCACGAGCGGGTCTCGGATTCGTCCCGGCGCTTTCTATGCGAAACGAGGTCCTCTGCCAGGACCAAGTAGGCATCTAAAAGCAGTCCCTTGTTTACTGCTTCATCTTCCCCGGATTTCTTCCGCTCTTTTCCTGCTCTTGGAGTCGTATCAAACTTTTCTCTCCGAGGAACTCCGCGCGATCCCCGCTGGTGCAGTTGTCCAGTTGCAGGAGCAATTCTAGGATCGGCCCCAGAATATACCGAAATGGTCCTGGACCCATGGACTGACTGAAAAGAAAGGCGAAGAATCTTGCCGAGTCAGCATGGATTATCTCGCAAGGCCAACTTTTGCTCTCATGAGGATCCAGCACAGTGACTAGGCCGAATCCTTTCGGGACTCTCCAGGACCAAGATGGCGGATATAAAGGTTCGACTCCATTTCCAGGATTTACGGTGATCCCGGGCGTGCGTGTTCCCGGCAATGGAACTCGACGTCCTTCGTTTCGGGTTCTCCATAATTTCTCAACGTTCCAGGTGACGCGGGATATGCCGCGTACGTAGAACACGTAGAGTACGTAGAACATGCAAAATGTGTACGTCGCAAGGTATGTCGCTCCTCCAGGCTTTCTTGAGCCCGTGAAATATACAGGGCCGAGCTGCTTCCTTGGGATTCCATTCCATTTCTCCTGGATAAGGACACCCCGGCAAAGGACCTCGCGATTTTCCTTAGACCGTGGAAAATTTATTCCTCAGCCTGTGCGATAAATAAAGCGGACGAGATTCCTTTCGAGTCCTCCCTTCGCAGGAATTCCACATCCTCGTGATTCTCTGGCGGATTCTGCCGCGCCTCCCACCGGTTTCAAGGACTCTCTCATAAATGCAGATTTGAAATCTTAGTAGGTTTGTGGTGACTCTTTTATTCAACATTAATACAAGATTCGCATGTAATAAACTTCCATTTATTACGCTCTTCAGTGGGAAGAACATGAATGACGAGGTTCTAAACCGCGTTCAAAGGTGGTCCTCACCACCACCGTGGGACATTGTCCTCCCACGTTCCTATTAGCGTGTGTTTTTCTCCCGGATCCTGCCGTTGGCGACGTAAGGAATTTCGAGCATGCTCACGCACTTTTTGCTTGACTTTCCGACGAAAATATCCCGGTGGATGCACTCAGGCCCCACCTTGACTATGGTCTAAGAGGCCCTTGGGGATCCGCGCGCGGATTCACTTGTACGATATTTTCGAGCCTCTCCACGTCGGAGATACGGAAGGCCGGATGTTGCGCCGAGAGGCAGAAAAAAGAAGTTAATCGAGCTGACCAATTTTAGTGAATTAAACGTCGCTCCTTTGATCCGTAGCCTAGAGAAAACCCGGGCATTAGAGATACATTTCCGAAGGATTCGCCGCCTTTGAACCGCGCCCGCTAATTCGCAGCCGGAAGGGAGACGAAGAGCGAGACGCGATTATGAAAACGAGAAGTGCCGGAAGGAAAAGAAACAGAAAAGGGGGCTTAATGGAAGCAGACGAGGAGAATCGTGATAAAGAGAAAAAAGGCTCTAATCAGGCATGCCGTAAATAATGCCTCGCCGTTGCACCCTCCCCGTAAATTGTGACGAGAAGATCCCCAGCTTAACGATTAATTACCAATTAATCCGAGGAATTGACGCAATCGTTTGTTTAAGAGTACCCTAAAAGGGAATCCTGAGACCTTCGAAGTTAACCTTGCGACATTTCTGTATCACCTCCCATGTTCTTTTAAAGCCTTGCAAAGCCTTTCAAGCTCTACTTCCAGAGGACGAGAAATATAAGAAATAATTATTCCGTCGAGTTTCTTTTGACTTAACGCAATTTTCTCGTTTAATGGACTGTCTTTATATCGTACATATTTACGTGACGAAGTATCGGGCAGTTCGTTGCACCGGCTTCGAGTAGGGATGAGAGTTTATCGTCTTGGCGAGCTTGACCGGTTAAAAAGTCGGCTTAACGAGTATCGCGGGGGATGGGAGATTAATATCCGGCGGATACGAGAGATTCTCAAGTGGCGGCGCCGTGGAATCGCAAGGCGCCCTTACAAGCTCTCCAATTAAAGAGCGAACGCGATCGGATTACGAGCATAAGCACCAACGACTCGCTGGAAGCCCGCCGATGTCGAAGCTCCCGTGGACGATCTCCGATTACAGACGGAATTAAAAGAGGGCCGTCTACGCGGAAGCACGCTATGAGTGCAGCGCCATCTTGTTCGCTGCGCCCTCAAAGACTCTATTCGACCGCGGTCTCCTTAAAGGGCTCCAATATGACTCTTCGCGAAATTCTTTAAATCATAGTCTCTCACCATGCGTCGTCTTCCAATATGGCGTCGGCCCTGCTCAGGGAACATCCCGAGTCCCTAGTTAATCGAGAAAAAGTCTTATCAATGATATTCGTTTTTAAATGTTCCTTATTGTTTTGTTAAAATATCATCTTGTGAAGAACGAGTATTATTCATCATGTTGATGAGTATTTACAGGCGACAGGGGTATACTGGTTTTATTACAAATTGTCACGACATATGGGATCGAGGTACCGTGAGTTTTTGGTTATTGGGTAACGAAGGTTCCGAGGTTACGCGAATGCACGGATTAGCGAGATTATTTCATAGGATTAAGAGAGTTATCAAACAAAACGCGAATTCGGTTCTGGGACTCGTCGAGCTACGGAGGTTAGGATTCACGGGGGTGTCGCGCAGCCCGCGAGAAGGCCGCCCCAACTCGCGCAGGGTTCGCTCAGGTTGGTGGGGGTATCGTCACTGGGAGACTTACAGTCAGCTGCCGGCGCTGCGAATCTCCGCGGGCAGCGGCATCAACTCGACTTCCACGACACTGGGATTATTATTCATGGTCCGAGTCGCGCGCGGCTAGCGCGCTCGATAACTCGCGCTCAGCTCTCGTTCCCTTTTCTCGTGTCCCTCTTTCTCTCTCTCGCCCTCGCTCGGCCTATTCACGGCGCAGTCGATCTGGCGTCTCTCTCGGGCTTGCGCGCGCCCCGGCGGTCCGATCTAAGCTCTCTCTCGCGCCAAGCGAATGCATTCGCCTCGAGGGAGCATCGACGCGATTAGCGGTTATCATTGAGGAGCGCTTGGCTCGTCATTCGGCGGTCGACGTCGCGATCGGCGCGGAGGCGGACGGAGCCGGTCGCGAGCCTCCGGCGGTCGGCGAAAGACTGAGCTGTAGCGGCTCCGGGCGCGGGGCTTCGGGCGTTCTCGGCCGCCTTCGACCCCGCTCGGTCGCGGCCGGTGACGTCACGCCTCGCCGTACCATCGCGTGCCTCTACTACTGGGGAGCGGCGCGCTGCAGTGGTGCCGCTCGGTCTTCTCTCTCGCTCCTGCGGGGTCGTGCCTCGGACTTCTCCCTCGCTCCGCGCTACGTGGGCCCCCTCTGCCGTTCCGTTATTACCGAATTTCGTGATTGTAACAGTCGACCCTTCCACGGGCGCCGCCGAAATAAAATCTGGCACACCGGCGGCTCGCGAGCCGCGGCTCCGCGGGGATGATTTACAGCGGCGTGGGGCGCGAGCCCCCTGGGGGAGGGACGTAACGCTTCCCCTACCGGTCTGGCGCCGGCCTGATAAAAAAAGGGCTTATTACCCTTTCAGGCTCCGGCTCGTCTACGAAGGATGCACTTTGTGGAAGGGGAAACTAAAATTCGACGAACGCTATTCGGTTTCTGGGTCGACGGGGGCAAAGCTCGGGGTGGACCGGTCTCCTGTGATGGAAATGTCGCTCGTCTCGCCCAGTTTCGGTTTTAGCTTTTCGTTTTGGATGCAATCAAAGCACCGTTATTAAATAAGGTTCGTTAGGCTGCACCGATTGTCCTCTTTTCTCTGCAGCGCTTTCAATGGGGTCTCTGCAAAATTCGACACGTACTCGAGGAATGTATTAATTATGAGTCATGCCGAAACATCGAGTGGAGAGATTTACCGTGGTTGAGTATACGGGTGTATTTATGTCTGCATGAATATATATGGCATGAATACAAATGTACGCACTCGTATGTACATATTCCTATATAAATTCTTATTCTACCTTCCAAAATCATATCAATAATTGTATAATTTGGTTCGAGCGTTACCCCAATGTAAAGGGGGTTTTCAATCCCACTGAGAGCGTACACGCACCCTCTTCTTCCTTCCAAAACTTTTTCCCTACCCTGCTCCGGGGTTTAATAAACCCAGAGCAAGGAGAAGACACAGCAGAGAAAATTCCAAAGTTTCCCCGTCTGGCGCGCCCTCGACGACCGAGCGGGGGAACTCCTCGAGGGGGATGCTCGGATGCTCTTTGGGGAAATGCAAGGAGGTAGTTTCTTCTAATCGAGGAGATAAAGGCTGGAGGTGGGTTTGACATGTCGATCGTGGAGCGGAACAACTTGTTTACCCAAGGAGGCAAAGTCAGAGACGACCGCCGGGTGAGTGGTGGGTGGGATTCCCACCCCGAGGAGACGCCGGGACGTTCTCGGCAAGGATTCGGAAGTTTATATTCGCCAATTGAAGTCGACCGAACGTCCCAGGGCCCGGGTGGACGCCGACGGGCATTCGGAGTATATTCGGCGAGATCGCCAATGGAATTCGATACGAAATGCCGCAAACCGATTGGTGGGGGACAGCGGCCCCTACGGTCTTATTGACTGAATTCTCTGTCGCTCTCTGTATCTATTATATATGTATATACACATATATAAACGTATATATACATGTACCGTTCTCTCTCTGTCTCCGGAATCCTCGTGCGCGAGACTGCTCTCGGGAACGTCGGAGAATAGATGAAAAGACGACGATGCAGGCTGGGGGGATTGACCCCGCGATGATATTGGCACCGAAAACTCTGCGGGGTAACAAACCAACTATCGAAGTCTCGCGGAAATGGCGTCTTCGACGAGTCGCCAGAGCTCCGGGACCGCAACGTCGGAAACGTTGCACCGGGAAAGAAGCCCCTTATTTATGGGAGGTAACCGAGCCACGAGTCGGAATTGCAAAATGGAGTACTGCTTGGAGCAGGGTAGTGCGGACGTATTATGGCTCGTAGCCGTACAGAGAGTGGATAGGAATCGCCTATACCCTGCGGTACAAGTTCGATCGATCCTCGGACTTCGCCGAACCGGGGTGAGTTCGCCGCTCGTTCGGCGAACCACCCCCAGCGGTAAGTGCACCCCTAAGGGGGCCAAAGGGTAAGAAGGGTCGTTGGCCCTCGATGGCATGCATTTCCCCATCCTTGTACACGAAACCTGTACAGTTTGCGTACTGTGATAAAAAAGAAAGAAGTTCGTGCCCTGAATTAAAAAAAAAACGGTCGTTGACCCCGAAGGTTGCATAATTGCAACGAGTTGACCGACTCGATGCTTCCCTCTGATGCAGACACGCGTGGGTCGGCGTTTTTCGATCGGCTCGTTACGCTACTCTTCGGAAACGGAGGGAAACTGTAATATCGGTAAACCGTCGTGGTGAAAAGGGTGCTCCGAATCGCCTTGAGGAACCGAGGTCGATACCTCTCCCTCGGGGCGCCTGCCACCCTCGGCGACAGCTTTGACGGTAGATGCATGCAATTTGCAGGGCTGCTGGGAAACCGGGACGAAGACGGGGTACGAAGGAAGGCGGGTTTCGCACGTAGGACACGTGCCGGTCGGTGTTGTCAACTTTTCCTTTTCCTCGGCGCTTTTTCCCAACCGAAGGAGCAACTTTTCCGCCCTCGCCCGCGTACTTTGCGTGCCAGCCCTTTTCACGAGCCGCTAAGTCACTCGCGCCTACGCTTCCTTCATTTCAACGCCCACCCGAATAGGGGCCGAACATTTTTACGAGGAGCTTGCCATTTTTTAGCCTTCAGGCCTGAAAGGTGGGCGTTCAAAATTCCGTCAACCTAGTTTGCCGGATAATTCAAGGCGTTGACGGGGAGTCGCTCTTCTCGGCCTTATAGGTGATGAATGAAGATGTATCCGTCGCATTTAACGAGCAGTGCTTCTGCCACGTAGACACTTCGAATCCTTATAATACAAAATACTGCATATCATCGGGTACACTCTATTATTAAACCTCATATTAATTTATTTTTAATTTGCAAAATATTGATTTATTGTACATTTTCTTCCGGCAGCTTCAGAACGTGACCGGACGGCACAAATATGGAAAAGTGGAAACGTTTCCATTAGAAACCATGGTACCGATATTACCGGATTGATCGGAACGGATACGCAACGAATATGGGTTGGTCGGGTGTTAATCGACCTTAATTCGGATTGCCGGATTACTTGGCATCGCCATAGATAGAAACTCTTCTCGATCTTGCGCCGCGAACACGGATGTGTATACATGGTACCTTCCGCGCGGCGCTGCGATCGTGCGGCGGTTTCGCCACCTGGATACTTTCGAGCCCCTTAGGATCGTAGCCGACGGTCCTATCTCGGCCATATTTCCGGAAAAGCGAGTTCGCGAAGGAACCATATTCCCCCAGTCGTAGCTCGCCTCTATCTCGCCGGGTAACTCCCTATTCCCGGGTGAGAAGCCCCGGAGTGGAGAATGGTCTCCGCGTCTCGGCAAAATGGATTACCGCGTTAGCCTTAAGCCCCGCTCGCGGCGCCACGAGCGGCGTCGGACCGTAAAAGCGACGCCCACCGCCGAGGGCTCGTAAAGGTGCACCCACCGAAACTCACCCGGGCGGATCCCCGTGTTCCAATTAATTTTATTCACTAGTTTATTTCATTATTGACGCACTTTTTGACGCCTTTCGCGTCGGGGGCCGCTTTCAGACGCGTCGTGACCCGCCGGCGGAGTTTAACTCTCAATTAATGCGCGCCTAACGAGGCGGCTTACGGGGACATTACGACCTTCGTTACACGCGCGCTACCCTCGGGACCGCGTCGGGGATGTTACGTTAAGTGCGCCTCGTCGAGTGACACACGGCGTCCCGTAACGACGCCTGGCGTCGGCGCGGTACTTGCGAGGCCCGCCGTCGGCCGACGTTATCGCCGGCCTTAATTAAGGAGCGATTGCGGGCCTCGCGGGCTTTCTCGCGCCTTCGACACGGTTCGAAACTCAACCCTAAGCCACCCTCGACAGGAGGTAGCCTCCAGTCGCGCGAACCACCGCTAAATGGTTTCCGGTTTCAGTACGAATTCTTTTTCCCTTTTTTCAAGAAATGTGGCGAAGAAATAAACGTAAGTTGTAATTAATTGTAAAACAAAACCGTTTCACTTCCCGAAACGGGAGTTTCATAATACGTAAACTTATATGTATCACCATGCCATAAGATGTTTTACTCCAAAAAGAAGTCAAGATGAGTATAATAAAAAATATTTTAATTTGCGGGAAGGAAATCTCCCTCTAATATTTTGAATATAAAATTCGAGACAATAGTTTGCAAGTAGAGGCAGATATTTCTTCTTGAAAATCGGGACGCGGAAGTGTTTGTCGAGGAGACGTCGAAGTGTCCAAGGAGGTACCAGGGGCGTCGCTTCTCCACGGTGCCGAAAAGGGGAAACAAAGCCCCAGGCCCCGCGTAAATAAGCAGGAGAAAGGAGAGAGTTTGCATATAAATGAAATTCGCGACGCTGGGCTGAATATCAATGGTTCCCTGTCACTCAAGACGAGCGGTGCATTCGAACGGCGACTGAGGTCCGAGGAAACGATTCTGGACTGATCCCGAGAGATCAGCTGATAGACCTGAAATTCCTCCGGGACTCGAATCTCTTTGAACGAGTTTGCATTTCTTTCCTTACGTGGTTGCCCATGAGATGAGTCAATGAAAAAATGCGTTTCGGGTCGGACCGATATTTGATATAACTTAATGGAGTTTCTTTGACATCTGCTAAATTCAATTTTTAGTCTGGAATATATTTAAAATATTGGGTCATATTTAAAATATATTAATGATATCAAATTGTAGCATCTGTCAGATTTCATTTCTCCTTGTCTCTCGGTCATCGGAGGACTCCAAATTATTATAAAAACATTTCGCGTTAAAAAGCAGAATGCAATTTAATTTCACCTAAATTTCCCAATTTACGGCCTACTTTTAAGTCAAATTATATCTGAAGAACGTCGGATTATGAATTGAAACTTTCTGGAGTCCTTAAATCGTGATCGAGGGTTACAAGATTTCTTACCGCGTTTCTCTCCTCGAGATTTAATCACGGGGCCCCGGTGTAGCTATAAGGCGCGCCAGTAGTAAAAGGCGTCTCGCGTCAGCCAAGACGAAGTCTCTCGGGAGGGTTCGCACTCCTTTAACGTCTTCCAGACAATACCTGGTACAATTTCGAATGCCGAAGCTCCGTCTTCCTGAACTGCTGTTGCACTCGACAGCAGGCACCCGGTTTGGCCATTAAGGCCGATAATGGCATCCTTTATTTCGATCCGGCTAGACAGCACGGTTTTCCTGCAGGCTCGGGATGCTTTACGTCTTAGGTCGTTCCTGCTCCCGGAATGTGTATTTATTGCGACCAAAGGGCTAAACAAGAGAATCCTGGAGCCGACAAGTTAAACCGATTAGCTGGGAACGTAGGTTAATTTCGAGCCGGTCACGATTTATCGCTGTTTAGAGGAAGACAATTAGACGATATACTGGGTGAGTTTTGTCGAACCTTCAAAATGGCTGGGATGTATTTACTGCAACGAATGAACTGTAAATTGCATGCAGTTATACTATAATTGCTGATACAACAATGTGTCGTGCACTCAAAACAAGCACCGGTTGATGTTTCTGAATGTATTAAAAAGTTAAAAGAGGTCGGTTAAAAGATTTCTAGTTATCATTATTCATTCATATGACTAGAAAATTCTAATTATTGAAGTTTGGTTAAAGATATGGTTATCGTAATTAAATTTCTAAACTGTTAGATCACTTTCTAATAGAAAATTCTTGTCGTTCTGTCCAGAAATTTTCTATGGATTTACCAGAAAAAGAATTAATGCAATCATATAATGTTTTACTGGAAATATGTGATACTTGGAACCAGAAATATAGTAAAGGCATATTTAATAATCTATTCCAGTTAAACTAACTGGAATTCTAGTTCTTTTAACCGGACTTTTTTTTTTAAGTACGAAAGACTGACGGAGTATGGTGGAGAATTATATCCCCATTCCCATACGTATAGATGATTAATTTTCCGCTCGATTGATTAAATGGACACGTCATTATGTCCACTAGATTCTGAATATTTTATAGGTCTCATTTTGCGTATGACATTGCATTGCTTATAAATATGATACAATGAAAAAGTACAAACGTGTCCGGATAGAATATTAAAATGAATTCGGAATGCATAAAACAGTTGATAAAGCATCAACGTCACAGTGACTTTGTTAAGTGATACTGGAGCAGTCATGTTGACTTTGTGAGGCTTTCATTTTAGGTCGACGAGGATTTAAGAGAGACTAAATAGGAAGAGCAACTGATTAGCTCGAAATCCAGACTAACGGGAAGAGCCAAATAAATAACTGCTGGATACTTTAAAACGATACCATTAAATTGGATATCGCAAGAAAAACGATTAAAAGGTACACATTTTTCGGGACGAGAAATTGCAACGAACTCGGAGTTCATAAAGGAGTTGATAAAGCAACAACAATGCGGTGACTTCGTCAAGTGATAATGGAGCAGCAAGGTCGGCTTTTCGAGGCCTCCAGTTTAGGTCGACGAGGATTTAAGCACGGCTAAATAAGCCCACGAAAAAGGGGACGACCCGGTAGGGGGAGTAACGCAATTTATTAGCGTCCACGCACTTTCCCCAAGAATTATCCCGTCCAATTTATGCCTCCGGGCTCCTCGGGCAGCCTTTGAATTTCTATTTTCCCCCAATTCCAGGGTAGCCGTAGCCCGCCGGGCTCTCGCCGGGAATCAGCATTTTTTCCCCGGCTCATCCCGGGGATCTCGCTTGAAATGAGCTCTTTAATAACGAACATGGTCCATATGCGGCCTCGGTTTTCCGCGGAGCACCCAGGTTCCGCTTTGTCCCTATTTCCAGCAGGGTTCGCGATTTGCATGAAATTGCAGCCCTTCCGAGGCAGGTCAGCGATCGCCGGTAACTCCCTAGACCGGAAGTTGCCGATTCGAGGACGTCGCTTTCCTTTTTCCATTTCCCGCAGAACCCCAGGCCCTGCTGAACGTGGAATATCCGTAAATTAATCGTATATAAATTTTTATTGAACATAGGTAAGATATGTATAGATATCTATGAACTCTATTTCAGATACACTCAAAGGCTAGATGTTCGGACATGGTACGTAATATATATATATATCATAGATATCTACAATCGATGGTCTATAGATATTCATACCTATTTGTAAAAAAAAACTAAATTCATAACACTTTTTGAGCAGAGTCTGTTTGAGAACTTGTTCAGTGCAGCTATGCAGACAAATCCTGCTGTTTTTTATATGGAAACATTTTTTTGTAATCATCGGGATTTGAACCCGGGACTCACGGGTAGGAAACAGGAACGCTAGCCATGATGCTACCAAAACCTATAAAGCAATAAATAATTTTCGGATTTATAAAAATCGCTCCGGTACTTTTCAATTGGTGCTAATGATACTTATTGCATCTTGTTATAAACTTATTCTTAAAAAAAGACTCGTAAATGATTGTAAAATTAAGTCATTTAAAAAATTGTAACAGTATGTTATAAAACCATCTTTTTATTTTAAAAGTGTATAATAAATGTATACCAATTCACTTTTAAGATACTAAACTCATAATTTTAGTACAACCTTATAAACTAAAAGTGTATGAATTTTATGAATATTATTTAAAGATATTTCATTTAAATGTGTTTAATTGTTTAGTGTATCTACATTTTTATAAGTCTGTGAAAGCTGAATATAAACTATTATATATTTTGTATGCGTCAAGAAATAAGTAGATATTTGTAGATCAATAGTGGATATATAATTTTCATCTACAAGAGACACAGATGTTTACATATATCCTATAGATATTTTTCTAGGTGGATGATAGACGATATACATTTGCTATACCTATAGACCTAATTTAGACGATTAATTTACGTATATTCCACGTCATGGGTTGCCTGGGGTACCTTATCTTCCCTACATTTTGGGAATTCTAATTGTAAGCTAAAATCGTCGAAGTGAGTGAGAACCGTAAATAGATTTCGAGACAAAATTGACGATGGATCGATCTCTAATTCACATTTTTATTTTCTATTATTACTTTTTTGATTCGAAAATCCAAAGTCGTTCTAACATCGAGGGATCGGAAAGAGGGGGACGAAAAGGTTCTGCAAAACCGACGACTGCTTAATTCGAGAGTTTCGTCTCCAGTCTCGAGTTCCGTCGAGGACGCGAGCAAAGATGGCGCTAATGCCGAAAGGGGATCGATTTTTCCTCGTCGTAGAGGATTCTCCGGGTAAACAGTGACCGTGATTCCCCGTAAGGTTCCCTGGGAAATCACGAGAAGGAACTTTTGCGATTCGCTGCTTGTCGGAGAGCCCTTTTTTAGCTGGCCCTCGGTGATGTTCTGGCGGGACGCGCGGAGCGCTTGAAGAAAAAGAAAAAAAAATGAAAAAGGACCAGGGGTGAAGAAAACTGCTGGCACCAGAATTCCCTTCTAGTCCCTTTTTACCTTGAGCTTACGACTGGCGTTAATTCATCCCTAACAACGTTGCATCCTGCGCTCCGCTGCTGATAAACGCCCTTCTGCAAGTTGAACGACCTCGTTTCCCTGCTCGCCCTCGAAACTACCTTCTCCGACACCTCTTCCTCCTTACAGTCAAAAGTGAAACGTTAATGATCCTTATCCCGTCCCTTCACAATTCTGACAATTTTCTAGCTGGCAGAATTCCCCAATAAACGCCTCAGAAAATTTCAACCGTGAAGAAATAACCCTTGAAGAGACGCTACATCTTTGCGGGATAGCGAGGCGCGTCGTTTCGAGTACTATCCGAGTTTTATTTGTTATTTCGAAATTTCACAGCTCGTTATCCCCAAAGGAGTATGATTTATCGAACATCTTTTCCTTCTCTTGGAGGAATGGTCCGTAAAGGCTCCTTGGATCGCTCCTTCTGGGCATTCATTTAGCATTCAGACTTCCGCCTTCAACAAGTGTCATTCAGGGAAGTGAGAAAGGAAGCTAATTGGAAAAGCGTTAGAAAAAAAAAGGAAATGCGCATTAAACTATGGAGGAATATGCAAAGAAGGGAATAACTTGCATAAAGTGAGAAAGAAAATGACAGGGAGGAATTTAGACATTTCTCGGACGGGGAGAGGTCTTCAGGGCCGCCATTAATTTAACGCTCCATCAGCGAGGAACTTGGAACTCAGTACGTCTTTTTAGGTCTGATGGTCGAACATAGTTTCCGCTGAATTGGGTCACTTTCCTTCAAGGCGATTGGATTCCCTGAGTAGCACTTCTTGAACTCGTCCGACTGTTCGTTGACTTGATCTACTTGGCCGTCGGAGTGTGAAGAAAATGTTAAAAAATCGTCTCAATTCTTCATCGCCATGATTTTTCCCAGAAAAGTCTAAACTGACATACTTATTTAAGCCGCCGCTACGTCGAAATTTTATTTATTAAATAATTATACAACAATATTTCTATTTTAATTCCGATTTTTTTCGTAAAATGGTATAATAAGTTCGAAGACCAATGCATTTAAACCATTTTTTTTCTTTTTGACTATCATCAAAAATCGTGGCAATGGTTTCGGTGAACCTCTTACGTATTGGCTTCGACCCCCGACCATCGCCCAAGAAATACCAACGTCCTCGGTAAAGAGATTATGGCCAAGCCGTGTCGGTAATATTCTTGCGCTCGTATATTTCGGCAGGTCAGACGTGACAGGGTTGAAAATACGAGAGGTAGACGAGGATTGTATTCGATCGACCGTCTTTCCCCAGTCCTCATAGCCGGTTTCTAGATAATTGCCTAGTGAGCATTTACGATATTGGAGGAACCAAGCATTCCAGGAAATCGTTCTCGGAACACTCATAATTTTCCTTCGAACCGATTTAACAATAGCACCGCACTTTTCTAACACTTTCAACCACATTACCCATCTCTTTTCCCATTCTTGAAGGAGTACTCCACCTCGTAATTATTAAATCATTACAGATGTGAAAAGTGCCAAAAAGGAAAAGGCCTCTTTTTACGTGGAGAAATTTGTCGCTCGATTTTCCGGAGAGTGTCCCTATATTTTGGGGGTGCAAAAGATCGAAGGGAACTTTTATCCCACATGGGGGATGCTTCCTTTCCTCCTTTTCGGAGACCTCCTTTCGCCGGTGGTTGGCTGGTACCAAGGGATGGGAGGTGGCCGGTTCAAAGGAAGCTACCCTAACAAAGGCATTTATTTCACGCCCAATGTGTCCCGACTCAGACAGGATCGTTAAGATACCTATCCTGGTCACTCGTGTCGACCCCTCGCGATCCCCTGCCGATATCAAGGATGTCGTGAATGGCGCGGTCGACGTCTTACAGGTCCCTGCTTCCTGGAGCCCCGCACGTTATCGGGACGTTACCGGGAGTTGGTCGTTACAAGGGTGCGAGGACATTACCGAGGCGCTCGATTATGCGCGATGGGACTCATCCCCGAAAAAAAGGAGAAGGAGCAGAGGAGGCTCTAACTCGACGAACGAACAGAGATGAACGAAGATCGATGAAGTGGCATTATGTGGTAATTTTTGTCCTCCCAATGGGAAGATTAATTAATAAACAGAAAATTAAGCCTTTGAATACATCGTAGAAATAAAAACTTAAAGTAGAATAAGGATAAATAATATATAATTTTCATATACATGTTTAATATTAATATATAAGATCTGATTTCTCTCATTTTTATACATAATTTGACTTCTTATTTTTAGGATAATCCAATTATGAAAAAAGAATTTTTAAAATTAACGAAGGCAAAACCATTCATGTCCGTGTAATATGTAGAGTATGTAAGGAAGGTCGGAGACCCTGAGCACATCGAACGTACCTCGCATATAAATTTGTGCACTCGCGACACAGGTAAGTGAATATACGAGCGAAGACAAAGGGGGTAACATCAAGCCGGATGGAGATTGATGCACTCGGTATTAATCTAGTCTCCGCCCCAAGGGGTAGTGTTTAAGGCCGCTACCGATAAAGACGAAGAATAATACTCGCACGTCGGATTTTCCTTCCACGAGGACCCCCCGCGAACTCGACGCTCTCTAAAGTGTAATCCTCTTTATTCGGCTACCCCGATAACCCGGTTTCGTCCTATTTCGAGCTCTTCGGTACTTTTCGCTCCTCCAGGAGACAAGAAAAACGGAGTTTTTCTCTCGTTCGCTCATCCGCTCGAAATAGGAATGATTTATTTAAATGCTCATCCCCGGAGGCTCTGGAAATGCTGTTCGCGGCGAATGTCGTATTGTACGGATATGTCGGAGTAACCGCCAGCGAGCTTTTGGCGAGCTTTGGCGAGCTTTCGGCTCAACGGTTCGTCGGACGACGAAATAATTGCGCGAGTCATGAATTTCCGCAATGTAACCGCTCGCATAAAACCCCCGCAGCCGTAATTTCGCGGAGATGCATCTACACCGCCACCTCATTGCATCGCCGCCCCTGAGCGTAGAAGCCGCACACGAGAACCTGACCTTATTGAAAATGGCCCATGAGAATACATTCAGGCTGAATGCAAACAAATTTGTCAATAAACCGCGGGAAGAATTTAAACTACTCCCTGATTCGCGTCGGAAAAAAAAAATACTCATAAATTTCAAAGATTTTACGAAAAAAATTCTTAACTGCAGGATGCATAAAGATTAAAGCATGTTGTTCTTTCATCTGGTATAATCACTCAAGTATCTAGATACAAAAGATATCGCTATCTTCCATTTTATGCAAACTAATTTACGATCTTGATTTAACCCAACATTTAACTAAAAGTTAGGCAAAATAACTGCGCGTTTCTGCGATGCAACAAGGAAGCTGAGGGGGGCTACGCTTTTGTGTAGTTCTACCTTTAATAACATTCCCGACTCCTAGGTCGTCCTATACCTTCATTAAATTCAATCCAACAAAGAAATAACAAGGAATTTCACAAGTTTAACGAAGAGAATGCACATTTTCACGGTACGGTGTCATTGAAGGAGGCTGCGCTTTTATGGCTTGCACCTCCCTTGGAGCCGGAGGCGGAGGGCAGGTCGAGGTATGAAAGGTATCGAAGCTCCGGCAGGAAGTTTGCCGCAAGTTTAGATTGAGTTCAATCCGAAGTTATCGTCCTTCCGTTCCTCCGTCTAATATCCCGGCGCGGGTCGTCGCGACGCGCTCCCGGGATGGCCGGACAACCGGGTAACAAAGGGCCCTGCCCATCGAACTCTACGACCTCGCGCTCCCTCGGCGAACTTTATTTATCGAGAACGTCCCTCCGATGCGGACACAATGCCGACCACGTCCCGCTGGACCCGATCGAGTCCAACTTTTCGACGTTCCATTCGTTCCATTCGTTTGGTTCGTTTCGGCGAGTCCGCGGACATGTCTTCGCCATTGAAATCACCACGAACTGCTTCTCGGATTATCTTCGAAGTTGCGCAATATCTCCGCCAACTGCTGATCCAAAGATTTTTGTCAAAAGTATGTTGCTGTTTACTTAGTAAAACACTTTTATTGTGCGATGTAAATAATGTTTATGTAAAATGCGATAATATCGTATGGGTGCAAGAACAATAGCGGAGTCGCCCAGATCGTGAATTATCTCCTTGGTGCTTCACTTGTTCCATTGAATTTTCCTCGAAATTACGCAATTTCCTCTAGTCACCGGTAGAAGGGATTTCATCGAGACGCATTGAGACTGTTTATTGGGTAAAAATAGTATGATATAAATTGAGTTTATATTATATAATACGTTATTTACAGGTATACGACGGAAATCATGTTATATTAAATGTTATGACATAGTATAAACTAATTGTAAGTTCATATTAAATGCAGGTGCAACGCCGAGGTCTCGAATGAACCGAACTTTTCGACGATTCGATTCGTCCCCCGTCCGTCCACCCCATTAGTTTAATTAAATGATCAAATTGCAAAATTAATTTTGCAGTTTGGGCACCCCGCGGGCAGTAATTTACCGCTCCCTCTTCGTGGTTTTGCAGCCCCTGGGAATCTCGGCCGAGTGAATGAATCCCGGAGGTGCACCAACTCCTGAAAGTCTTCCAGAAGTCCTCCGAAAGTGGCCCGGCGAACGTCGACGCCGATTCTCGCAAGTGGCTTTCACCCTAAACGGGTGAAAGGGGTGAGGGTGGGAAAGGAAATCTGCCGTTTCGTTTGTGAATGCAAGACGAACGGGAGGACGAGGATTCTCGCCGATCCGTGGAAAACTTCCAAGAGTTCCGGGCATTCAGACCGGGCGATATCGCGGGAGGGATGCCGATAAAGATTGATCGGGGTGAAGGACTTCTTCGGAGCCGAAAAGTTCGAGTAGAAAAGTGGATTGAACCATGCAGTTAACATAACTGCCCCCCGGAGTTAGGTACGAGTCGGAAATCCCTGAGTTAGAAGACTGGCCGTTGAAAAGGGGTTGTTGAACTCACCCTTGTTCCACATCAACCTAACTCTCGTGAAAGCCGACTTCCAAGTGCATTGTAAAATTAATTCTAGATACCAGGTTTCTCGGATGTCCATAAAATAGTTTTTATAAAATTAATTAAATTTTATGCGGTGTTTATGTGGCGGTAATTATAATAATAACCATGGCGGTAATTAAATATTATACGGTGAGGTAGGGAACGGAATAATCTAGAAAGTTAAATAAAGGTGAGTTCATAAAAAATTGTTGCTTCATGATTTTTGTATGTGGAATATTATTGGCATTGATTACTTTTTGTTACGTGCGAAATTCTATCTGAGTAACGAAAAAAAGTAAAGTATTATTAAAAAATGGGGATGTTAAAGAGGGAGGCAAGGACACAAACTTGCGGAATCCATGGAAAAGACTTCCAAACGAGATAAAGAAGTGGTAAGGGCAGGTAAACTTCTCCCGTGAATGTGAAATCGACGATATGGCGGATCTTCAACGTTCTTTGGGAACTGCCTTGAGTTTCAAAGATATCCCGAGAAAGGTCAATGGAGATTTTGCCGAAACGAATGGGCTCCCTCTTCCTGTCTCTCAGCCTCTTCGGAGGTGAAAGTTGAAATCACGAGATTACTGGAGATCCTGAAACTCGTAATTTGTCCTCTCCGACTTGGAAATAACTCAAGACTTCGTGGATTCACTTCCACCTTGCAAGGACCTTCGACTTAGATAGATCCCAACGACATTCGGGTGACTTGAGCGTCAAAGAAATTTCCAAAGAAACGCAACATCTGTTACGGGCACATAGAAAGCGTGAGAAAATTGCAGTTCGTGAAAGTCGTAGCTTTCAAGTTTCGTATTAGTTTTCTGAATTGAAAGCATTATAGATGATGTAAAGCTCATCAGGTAAGACTCCCTATTGGTTGCGCGACCTGCAGACGGATTAGTAGAAACCTCTAAAAGTCCTGAATGAACTGAAGTCTTAAAAGATCACTCGGGAAATCGGAGTCATAAATCAGCGGGGACTGTACGCCGGAGTAACTCAGTTCGGCATAATCCCGATTGCGTGGATTTATGGAAGAGGCACAAGGACTCGAGAGTCTAAGAAAACATTAACGGATGTGGACACATATATTTTATCGCAAGATTTTATAAGCAAGTTTTATCGCAAATTATAGTTTCTCTGTTTTATCATTCATAAAGTTGGTTAAAAAGCTTGAACTTGTGGAATAAAGCTTCCTTTTCCTATATCCTTTATAAAAACATAATACTTGCATGTAAGAAAAATACGACGCGAGACAAAAAAGGTAATTGTTATTTTTAAAAAATGTTAGGTAAAGTATCAAATTCCAATATTTTGTGTACAGGAAATTCGACATTACTAACTTTGGGGAAACTTTACGCGGGAATCTATTTACGAAAATGTAACAAATGTATAGAGAAAACACGGCGTGAAGTATAAAATTTGGTGGACAGGTATTTTAGAGAAATTTGAGGACTTAAGTTGTAACTTCGCTACCCTGCACGAAGTACAACTTCCCTGACCAAAGTCTGGGGAGCTTCGCTCGGCCGAGCACGAAAGGGAAGCTCGGCCTAAGCGGAAACGCAGACCAAAATAGAGAGAGAGAGATCGATGGGCCGCATACATTATTTAGCAATACAGACGAACGGCGGCGATGACGTCGTTCCCGCGAATCTCGACCCCGGCTTTTACGAGACTCTCCGAAACAAGGCAACATAAATATCTACGGCGCGCGTCCGCACCCTGCCATTTCTCTCACGCGGGCACCTCCACCTGGAGAGAACGGACCCGGAGGATCCTCCAACCCCGAGGATACTTCGCCCGTAAACTTCGAACCGTAGTCTCGAAACATCGACTCTCAACGCGCTGAAACTAGGAACGACAACTCCAGTACGAGGAAACTTCAGAATACATCTCTAGGATCCTAGCAAAGAAAAATACATAAAACTGTATATTTCCGCGTCCGGCATCTCCGGCACAAAGTTGGTGCCAAATCATTTGAGGTTAAGGTGATATAAAAGTAACATCGTATGTATCAATCGATCACTAAACTTACGAACTAGGTTACTAAATTGTTTGAAATTTTACAACGCGAGGACGGTGGCTAAAAAAAAAACGCCCTGCCGCCCAGAAATAACATTTCATTTTTTGTAAAAATATTAAAAATGTTCATAGTTAGATTTAAAAATATGGAATTCTATGAGTGCCAGGACCTTCCTTGGGGCCTCTAAACTTGAGTAACAAAATTTCAAATCCGACATATCCAAATTCGATACACCCATTTCGGAGAAAAGTTTCATAAACGAGACCCCTCAGACGCCACTTTCATGTCACCTTAATTCGATTATGAGTTCGCTGTTCGTAATGGCTCAAACGTCCTGTGTAACTCAATAGACCAATGGTCAACTCGATTATAAATCGCGGCAACAACCGCCAATAAATGGTAATCGTCGTTTGGAGGCGATTAGATTCCTCGCCACAAAACCTGGCCACAGACCGCATACCTGCGCCGGGGGATTAATTAACGATCGAGTCGAATCCACTCTGTGAATAAATCCGAATAAATTGAATAAAGTGCACGGTAAGTGAGGGGTGCATAGAGACCCGGAGGCGTATAGGTGGAGGATCGATCGTGCCGTCGTTCGAGTGGGGTCGTACGAGTCCCGGGATACCGGGTGAAGTCTACTTACCCCAGATTATGGTTATCGGTGTTATCGGGTGCGTCCTCGGTAGAGTCCTGAGCGAGGGGGCCCTGGGTGACGTCAACGCCCATGCTGCCCAAATCGAGAGCTGCGTAGGTCCTTCGAGCTTGGGCCCTAGTTCCCGTCACCTCGTCACTCCCGTCCCCGACGATTTCCCGATACAGTTCCTCGTACAGGGAACTTCTGGTTCCGTTACTGTTCAAGGCGTCATCGAGTCGAGCCGTGTCGAGATGGTAGTTCGGGTTCTCGAAGGAGAGCAGGCCGTTCTCTGCAACATAGATGGCCGCCATGTTGATCTCGAGGTGACAGGGGAAGTGGGATAAAAGAGATATATTTCTAGAGGCTTGAGAGGCTAAGAAGAATATTTACGACTGCCTTGGATCCGACAGGACGCGGTAAATAAATTCTTCTTGAATAAAGTGCCGGCAACGATAATCAAATGAAAGATTTTTATTTCGTGTCAGTTGACAGATTTCTCGTCTGTGTGTTTCGATATTTTCTGAAAATAATAGCGCAAAACTTTAGACGAAACCGTTTTACGGAGGTTCTACGCGAGGTGAACCTATTTGTAGTAATCCCGCGCACGTTATTACGAAAAACTTACTTATACTTCTGACGAGGATTATCACGGCCAAGACGACCCTGCAGAGGTAACGGCAGAGTGCGTCCATACCGACGCCGTCATGGCGACGCGATCGTCAGGGAACACCGCCGGGTCGCGAGGGTCCACACGATGGTAAATATGCGATCGAATTTGTCACCATTGACATACACTCCCATATTTCGCGTATCACCTTCGTATTACCGGAGATAATCGTGCATGATTCACGTATGTATATAATTATTAATCTTGAAAACTTCGCACGTCGCCGAGTCAACCGCCATGAATGTCATTGCAACTACCGTCCCCGTTGATAAACAATTTGTTAATATACGTATTAAAAAAATTTAGAGATACTCTACTTCTATGGAACACAAATATGGCGAAATATTTGTACACTTTTAGGCAGCTCCCCGTATTTTCTATTTTCACTCCCTAGTAGCGTGTTAAAAAAACGTAGTTATTAATTTATACTCTGGAGTATATCAACGTGTGTCGTAGAAAATATTAAGCACGAAGCGAAGGTCGGAAGAAAATTCATAATCGATTACATATGTCGTTGAGTCAAGTATTCACTTCTACCACTTCCTTGGTTAAAGACGACGGTCGAATAAACGCTTAAAAAATCACATTAAAAATTGTAATTATTTTTTAATACAGGTTATGCACTTTCATTAATTTTAACTAGTGACGGTCAAAGTCCACCTGCTTGTTTTCGGAATAATTCCTGAGCCATTTCTGAAATGCGCGGCGATTGCCTGACCACGGATTCACTCGAACTCCTTAATGTGCCAAGGGACTTCACCGAGCATGACCGTTCATTTGCTTTTACTCCTTGCCGCCAAATGGAGGCTTCGAAGGACAAGGCACTCGCGTTTCTGGGCTAATTACATCGCTAATGAGATAATGCAGCCTCGTTCTCGAGATTATCGGGGAATACCCTCCTCGAAGCCGGTGTAAAACTGGATCGAGCCTAACGGCGCGACGCGCTCCGCCATTGAGGGCGGCAAACGGGCCAACGTGTAAGTCCACTTAAGTCGAATCTCCTTGGCCTCGTTCGGCCACCTATCTATTTGCGCGGCTCTCGGTATCGATTCTTTTTCGGGTTTAAAGCGTCGCGTCGCGCCAAGGAGTCGGAACCTATCCCTAGACGTCTCCCTCGCCGCGCCTTGGACCCCCGCGTTTGCGCCCCATCTTTGCGGGGATGCGAAACGAAACCTCTCAAAGGCGGTCACGTCTGCGACCCGAATATCTTTGCAAGGCACTTAAGTGCCGCCGATGCCAACTGACACAAATTCGCACTTAGGCGCAATTTCGAAAATCAATCGAACAAACTACTTTCCAATTTGTTTACGTCCCATTAATCCTTTTCACTAACCGTAAACTGAGAAAAAATTGTAATCGAACCAAAGATACATGTCTTTAAACAGTACCAAAGAAATATTTGGTTAACTCAAAGAATAATGATTTGACCCAAACAGCCTCGATTAAATTGGATGCAATATTTATTCGGAATTATGACAATTTATTTGTGTTTATTTGAGTCAAATAATTATTCTTCGGATTCCCAAATAGTTTTCTGGTACTATTCAAAGAAACATTTCTTTTGTTCAATTAAGTTTTCTTCCTCAGTGTCATATTCTACGTTCACATTTTTTAAGTAAACTTTTTATAGCACGGCAGCACGAGAAGCTTCGCACGTTAAGGAAGAAGAGCGTGTTAAAAAGTGAAACATATTTTTTTAGTTAATTAGAATTTACGTTTATCTGTGAGTTATTACCGTTATGTTCAAAACAACCAATACCGAACCTTTAAAGGCATTTCGTAAAAGGTTAATTAGAACTAATCATTTCTTTTAACTTAGAAGTTTCGTTTCCAAGGCGCGTGACGGCCATTTGTACTGATTTTAATTTTTTCTTATTACCACATGTTGATAAGTCAGTAATCCGTGCAGATATAATCAAAATCAATCGATTGCTTCAATTAATTTTCGGGTTTGGAGTTTGTAACGGTGTTGAATTTCTTTTTATATTTTTACGTTTATCCAACCCTGGTCCATTTTCGAGCCTGTACCGCGTCGTCCAATGCAGATAACGGCGTTGGGCCAGGGGGAGGGAACATAAGCAAGGGCGTAACTTCCGCAAAAACCCCGCGATGGCAGGAACTTTCGTGCGTAACGACGCGGTTTGAGTGCATCTCGTTATTAAGTCGAGGCTGGGCGAAGGGCCGGAGTTGGGGGAGGACATCTCGGCGGGGGTGAAGTCGAGTTGGAAACTTCGGACACGCTTTCGTCGTAGCGGAGCGCGTCACGTGCGCGAGAGGGACGGAGTTACCGAGTAGCCGCAAGAGAGAGGGAGAGGGAGAGAAAGCTACGCGCGTGAGAGGGACGAAGAGAGGGAGGGAAAAAGAGAGGGAGAGAAAAAGGGAAGGAGAGAAAGGGAGGGGGAGAGTCCTGTCACCGCCCTCGATGAGTCACCCGATCGATTCCTCCGGCCGTGGAGGTGAGGTATTTCGCGGTACCTTTTCCCTCCCCGGGATTTACGTAAGTCCATTCGCGGAACATTCAATTTCGTGACTACATCGCGGCTCGATGAGAGTTTCACGGACAATGCGCCCGTTACGTTACCGTAAAAGGAAAACCGAACGGAGGAAGGAAAAATAGAAAAAGAAAATTCTTACGGGTTGGAAAGGTTAGGACCGAATCACCCTATTGATTTCTCCGTTCCCGGGGGAGGGAGGGTGGTCGGTCCTGCCTTTCCCTACCTGGGACTTACGTAATGTCGATTCGAGGAATAAGTTCGAGGTTACCCTGCATTTGTGAGCCGACATATTTTTCTCGTTAATAATGTCGCGAGGGTTGGGTGGAAGGGCGGGAAGTTGGAGAATGCAGGTTTCGACAGTTTCCCTGGGAATGGCGAGAGACTTTGAGGGTGTCCCTTGTTCGCGAATATTTGTGTCATGTCGACGGGGTGTCGAGTCCCTAACGGGGAAAAAGGGCAGACCAATCTGAAAAGTGGTCATTAAACTTTATCACCGCCAAGGCGAAAGGTCAAGATATTCCTCTCTGGTTCGCGCGATTTTCCACTCTCTCCCGGAATCCCCGGGAAAATCCAATTCTCAGGGAAATTTTATCCCCCAAGCTGAATGCCGATACGAGGCAACCCCTCGCGCCTCGGATGGAACCATCGTTGCACCCCCGAACGCCAACCCCCTCGTTCTTCTTCCTGCCACGGTGTGAACATCGCGATGCGTTCTCCCCCTTATCCCCAGAATTGAACCACCCCCGTGCCCACTCTCCGTGGAAAAGTTCCCTGCCTCTCTATCGGCCTGGTTCTTTTAATCTTTTTACGGGCCTTGTCGAATGACTTGTAGGAACTACGTTTTCCTGCGTCGAGCTGCCCCTCCGCATTTGAATATCAAATTCGAAAGGTATAAAATATCGCTACAAGCTCGAAAAACATCCGCAAGCTTCGCGATAACTTTGCGACGCCTGATATCCAACAATTCCACTGATAAATAATTAAATGAAAAATTATTATCGACCTCGCATTTCCTGAGGCTCGACGCGTGCATATCGAGGGACACTAAAAAAGTGTCCATGAAAAATGCATGCGACGCCAGTTCATCGTCATTAAAACATTCATCGGCACTCGGGAAGCGCATTAAAATTTCAAGGAGTTTTATCGTCATGAAATTGACCGTGCACCCTATCGATTCATCGGGGAAGCGCAAAGGGAGTTTTTCTGCGCCCGATTCTATAAATTCTATTATTTCAGCGTGATAAGTTGTACTTGAAACGTCATTCCGAAATAGTTTTTAATGATTGAAACATAGCAAGAACAGCAGATTCTTACGATCGGCTGTGCAACTTTTGAGTCCAAATCGAGAACTCAAATTTTATCCTATCATTCGGTCTCATCCGGATGGCCCATTATTCGACACGACGAGTGACGGTTTTATTTCGGACAAGGCCAGAACGGTGTCCCACTAATTAAAAGAAACTCGGTCGCAATATATTTAAGAGGGCTCGGCACGGGAACGGATGCTCCCTATGTATTTCACGGGAAAAGTTAACCGCCTTTCCCCGGGGGTGGAAAAAGTGCCAGGCTCGGGCAACGTTAACTCCGTAATCGTTCAGACGTCGCGGCGCCGTTCATACGCGGCGCCGCACGCAACCCTTCGAGCGCCATTACTACCCCCGACGCCGCCCACCGATTCCGCCCGCGACTTCCACCCCTTGCATTAATTTACAAAATTTCTGCCACTTGAAATTCCGACCGCCTGCCTCGGAATTCTTGTACTCATCCGATAAGGAGAATTAAAAACACTGCTTAATGACTAAATTGAATTTTATTACCCGTGAACCTTTGGTACGGATCAAAAATTAGCAGAGTTGAATCGTCGACTTAATCACAAAATTTATGGTAAAGTTGGATAAATTGTACCGGATTTACAAAAATGCCAATAGAATCGTTTCTGGCAGGATGTTTTAATAAACGAATTCATATTTCATTTACCTGTGAAATTCTGCATGCAATATACACACATAAGTACATAAATGCTATTTAACACGGTAGACATTAAAATAAAATATTTATTACAACGGAACTATTTAAACAGCTCGTATGGTAAATCGTCCTCTTCTGTTATAATAAGGTCGGATAATTTGTACCACATACGAGAAATGGATTCAAAGCAAAACATTGACCATATAAGTAAAATTCGAAAAAGAAAATTGATTAAATAAATCATATTTTACTACAAAAAACGAATATGTAAAATTCAGTAGATTTTACATTAGCGCATTTTTCATGAAAGCACTTTTTACAATTTAATGGCTTTTCTCATATCTTAGGAGAATCATGTTTCATCTTTCTTTTTGAGGCCATTTCTAAACGGAATCGCGTTTATCGAAGGGCGACTATTTAGATAACCAAAGTTTTGACTTAATAAACACAGTTGAGATGATTGTACCGGGACGAATTACCCGATTATATGGTGGAACAATATTGCCGACCGAAAGCTGTTTTCAGTTTTATAATTTTTAAAATGTCCGTTTAGGGTTACGCACGTATTTACATGAAAATGAAATTAACTTTTTAACAATTATTAGTGACAATTTTCTAACGTACCCCATATGGGGTAATCGGTTAGAAACGATGCGGCAAAGTTAGTACTTTTGAAAATGTCTACGCGGACAGTCACGCTAAATTTCAAAGCGGCGTCTTAAAATTTTATCAGTTCTCGAAATTTGTCGAATTTCATGTCTGGAGTGTAGCTACGTGTTGATTAATTCAATTCGTGTATTGTTAATTTTCATGCTGTAACCAAACAAGCCACAATTATGAGCGATTATCCTCGTGAACGATTTCCGTGCATCCATCGACAAAGCCACATTCTCGCCAAAAATTGATAAAAACGTTTGCCCAATATTTTCTGCCCCATAAAGTCAACAATGGACTGCCAGCTTAAAATTATGGTGGAAATTTCCTCCCTTGACATTCATTCATTGAAGTTTAGTATTGCACGAGGCGTCACACAGGTTTTTCGACAAAAAGAGCATTGTCGGGAAGTGCGTGTACACTCATTGGAAGCACTTCGCACCTCCGCGATTACGAGGAAAACCGTCCGCTTTCCCGGGACGCGGGAAGCTGAGCCATTACGCGGGCCCCGACATTGTTGTCGGGCGTTTCCGGTTCTTTTGTCGTTGGGCAGATTTGTTCGCCGGTTGTCTCTTTCGGGGGATTCGACCCCGGAGGACGACGAATTGCACTCGACCGCTCCCCGGCCGTTGGTCCCGCTCGTCGGAATTCTCGTGCAAACAGAGTGCACGACAACTGCATTCCGTGCAGAGGGTGCGCGGGGTGCAGGGCTTGCCGAATTGTTCGAACGATTCGCGACACGCCCCGGTCCCTGTGTACTCCGGAGCTTTCGACTTGCCGAATCGCCGGACGTCGGGGAGGAATTGCGGAGGAATCTTGTCAGACAGTGGAGAAGAAAAATAAGAAAGAATCCAGAAGTCGGCCCTGTCGAAATTGTCCCAAACGAAGCAAAGAACTAAAAAATGGCTTGGGGAAAACAAATTCAAGAAAACAAGAGGGGAATTTGCTCCAAGATTTGTCCTTGGCTAAATGTCACGGATACTTACAACGGAGACCAAAGAAGTTTCAAAAATTGAATATAAATAATTTAAGCTCAGTAACTTAAAATTTCCACTGAAACATCTCATTTGGCAATATTAAATAACGCAACGTTTATAAACTGAAGTCCATATAGCGGCTGAATATTGTGAGTAGTGCTTCAATATTGAAATGCGAACGTTTTGATTGGATATTGCAAATCTATTATAACAAAATACCGAATGGCTAACTACGTTTGTCCCATATTGTACCAATATATTGAATTTAACATTTACTGAGGCGGGAAATGTTGTAATGACTCGATAATTGATAATATTGGATCGGTAAATAGTATTGTGTTAATATCGAACCAAAGCACTGTCAATATTTGTTGCAACGGGGGGTGCGTCTGAAAAGTTAGAGTAATACAATTCCTAGAGATTATGAAATTAAGGAGCGCTTGCAGAAGCATTTAGTAACGTCACGTCGCTAAACGTCGAGACACCGTGTCTTGGCCAGAAGCTCCAACCGCCGTTTTCCTCGATAAATCAGCCGGAATATTCATTACGGACACGGTGTACAACGCGGAAATATAATGAGCTTCCGGTGCCCCGATAGGGGGTAGGAACCATTAGCTGCCGCAACGATCGGCATTGCTCCCTAATTTCCGGGTAAATTGAATTTCCCCTCGGCCCTTTCGAGCTCGTGGTTTCGCGCGTTCCCTCGCGTCGATCTTCTCGGGGAAAAGGCGGAGGACATTCGTTAGCTTTCATGGGGCACCTCGACCTTAATGGCTCGATTCTGCGAGCGAAAGCAAGCGGCGATGAAATACGCCAGTTTATTCTTGCCCGATAATATGGTCGATTTAGCGCCCGGAAAGTATACACTAGAAAAAGAATAGCAGCACCTTCGTTTGACAATTGTTACCGGAAATTACTCCATCCCATTCAGGTGTTTCGAAGGACATTTCTCGTGAAATAGGAAAATAAAATAACTTGATAAGTGAACGAAGAAATTATTCATGGTCAATATAAGGCAAACATGCACGCTGGATAGGTTAGGTTACAATTAATTAGGAGTTAATTTTTCTGCTTACTTTCTAGGGCGACCGTTTAATCACCGGAGGAAACGTACCGCGGTGAGTCATAGGGCTCGCATAATAGATTCATAATAAATTGACTCGAAGGGGTGGTTCGAGTCACGCACTGCGATCCGGGTAATGAAGATCCTCTTTCGGTCTGGAGAAAGTCAACGCTTACGGGCAGAAACGACTAAGGGTGGCACGAACTACCCTAATGGGGAAACAAACGGTCCTTCCGTCCCCGGTCGAACTGCAATCATTCATTCGAGAGATAGCGATAAATTGTACCGTCGAATCGATTGGGGGTGGTTTTGACGAGGGCGGATCTCGACCAGTCCACAAGTCCGATGTTTGCACTGACGTCAGACGGATATTCATTATTCTACGCTAACACCTAACGGAATTATTAACTTTGTTATCAATTTACGGAACTTCCCTTAAAGGGTCTTTCTTCCAAACCCCGAGAAGGATTAATAATTTCATTTCGAGGCTTTAGACGCAAACGCGGCCATGATCCGCGGTATTCCAGCGGATTTCGTCCCTCCCCTGGAAAGGCACCCCCGAGGAAGGGTGCGTGCCCCAAGTCCTTCCTGTGAGCTTTGCCTCGGAAGTAACGCGAGCCTTTAGCGAGGCCATTTTCACCCCCAGCGCCGTCTATTCGTCGCTCCACCGGTGATACAGGTGCTTATCGCCCACCACCCCTGGAAACCCCCTGAAACTCCCCGAAACCCCCAGAAACCCCTGGAAACTCACCCTCCGGGCGCCCATCCCCCGTACTCGGAGCGCGCTCGGAAATGGCCGCCGGACGTATTTCCCGAACGATGTGTTTCGGCTCGCCACCCCTAACCGGCTCCACCCCTATCGCCTCCACTCCTGCTCGCCCCTTAACCCCGCAATACCCACTCCGGCACGTTCGGCCGTCCGGTTATACCGCGGGGCTTAAACACTTATTCGGTCTTAGCGCGGCAATGTTCCGCAGTAAAGGCGATATTGCAACCCTTCCAACCCCCCGGGGCCCCTGCACCCCTGAAATTTTCAGTGGCGACCAAGGTACACTTCTGTCCCGAGCACCGAAGACTCTTTCCTCCCCCGACACCCACAGGGGAGGTTTACGAGCCGGGCGTGATGGCGTCGCTTGTTTTTCGGTTAAGCGACCGAAAACCTGAAAATTGCTCGGGGGTGCAATCGTTCCGGAGAGTTGCCGGGAAAAATGGGGTGGAAAACTCCGCCCGTGAAAAGGGTCTCGATTCAAACGTCCGTTGAAGGGACGCGAGCCCAAAGAAAGGTCCGCACCATACCCTACCCGATTTTAAATTTCAGCGATTTTTATTAATTAACATTTATTCTAAACAACACTATTTGTTGAAAAATTCTCATGAAAAACAGTGATCCCTTTTGCACGTTACACGTGAAACGTACGCAAAAAGAATTCGATCGTCCCTGTTTCTACATAGTTTGAAACCGTTGAAGTACCCTCAAAAATGTGTCGAGGACGACTTCTGCGAAGTCCTTGAAGAACAGTCCTCGTCATCGAGACGCGATGAAAGCTCTTTGCAAGTCCTTTGGTGACGTTTCGGGGGACCACTTGGACGACTTAAAACCTCGGCCTGGAACCCCTTTTCGACCAGGGATCCCCACAATTCTCCTGGCCCAAAGGAGTCGGAGCTCGCAAGCTCCTCGTTCTCCGGTTAAAAGATCCTCGAGCGCGCCGTCTAATCGAATTTATCTCCCGTAAATTTCAAAGGAAAAGAGATTCTCTAGAAACGGACTTCCTGGAAGGGGGTGGCCTAGAAGACCGGAGGCAAAACGAGTGAATCATCTGAAGCATTTTTCACGAGGTTTCTATCCAAGCGCGAAGCTGTGGTGTCGCCAAAGAGACCCCCCAGCGAGGGAGAGAGGCAGAATTCGCAAAGAGAAAACCCGAAAGTCGGGGGAAAATATTTTCACGCCACGTGCCCGACAAGCAAATAAGAGCCACGTCGTGAAATACGAGTGGAAGTGTAATTTAACGCCCGGCTTCTTGGAAAAACGCGGAAATCACCACCTGAAATCACCCCCGCCGTTCTTTCCCCCTTTTCCCCTATTTTTCTGTAAGTGCACCCTCGCCACTCGAGGCCCGGTAAAGAAGGTGCGCCATATTGTTCGAAACACCCCTCCTCTTCCCCTTCGGCGAGTTTGCATTTAGGCACAAAGGGTTGTATCAGGGAAAAGATACTTCGACAAATAAAAATACACGATGTGTACCCTCGATCAAGACGACGTAAATAATAACCACCCCTAAAACTACCTCTGATCGAAGAAACGATTTTTAGGAGATCTTGTAACGCCTTCCACCCCCAAAGAGAGTTTCTCGGTCCAACCGTACCATGTCGTACATCTCCATCCTCCGCATTTCCGTAGGACCTAGGAGGAAAAGAAACGCGTGTAAACTGGGCCAGTCTAGTCGTGAATCACCGAGAGCACCCCCGGGAACACCTTATCGAGGCGCGAGGGTGCGACTCCGTTTCTTGCCGAACTCCCCCGGGGGTGGGCGAGGACCGGAAGTGGGGGGATATTTCCAGGACCTTTACAGTGGGAACGAGCAAATAAGAGGCGCGACGTGAAATACGAGGGAAGGTATCATTTGAGGCCTTTCTCTCGGGGGGTAGCTGGGCCGCCCTCAACCCCTTCGCCAGGAGCTTAGTCGGCAAGGCGGGAAGTTTGCGGAAAATATTAGCGGCCATAACAGTATTTCTCGCGATATTAGCTGCCGGCCGCGCCGTCTCGCGAGCTTGTAAGCTCCCTTGTTCCTCTCGGCTGCGAAGACCCGGTCTTAAGAGAGCATCGAGGGTGGTGCCTAATTGATCCGATCTAATTTCCTCGGGGGAGGCTCGCCAGAAAATTCTGGAGCTCCCTTCATTTTCCACCCCCTCCAAACCGATATTTTCGCCACAGGTTCACGCCTTATTGATCCGCACTAATTTGATCGAATAAGACTCGCCGGGAAATTTAAGGGCCCTTGTAATTATCTACCCTCTGCGAGCCCATATTTTTGCCACAGTATTTGATCGATCCGCGCTAACGTGGTCCAGAAAGATTTGCCGGAAAATGTGGAGCCTCCCTTCATTTCCTGCTCCCCTTACAGCCAATATTTCCGACACGGGATTGCGACTGATTGATCCGAACTAATTTGATCGAATAAGACTCGCTGGAAAATGTAGGGACTCCCTTCATTATCTCCCTCTTTCGAATCGGTATACTTGTCGCAACGTCTAATCGATTCAGCCGAAAATATGATTAAATCTGATTCGCCGAAAAATGCAGAACCTCCTTCATTTCTCTATCTCTTCTGAATAATTATTTTTACCGCTAAGTCCGGACTGATTAATCCGCGCTAATACAATCAACAAAATTGGAAAACTTCCTCCTCCCTGCAAACTATTATTTTTACCCTCCTTCCCTCAATGTCAATGACACCGTTAGACGTACGAGACGTCAAAAACGCTGCTTTCGAAGAAGTCTTGCCGAGACACGGCGTTCGGAACGTAAAAATATTTTTTCCGTTGGTCCGTAAGAGGTGGAGGAAGAAATTCAGACCGGAAGCGCACCCTTGTTTCTCGTCCTATCCCCAGCTGAATAAAGCTCGGCTGCGAGCTACACTGTGGGGTAAAAAAATTCGAGAGTCCTCATTGGAATTCGAAGCGAAAGAGTGCGGCGGTGGTACACGTGGTTGCGGAGTTAATTACCAGGGGTGACAGAATGAAAACGGAAGCGCAGATGAGTGCGGCGGCTGTACGGAACGCGGAATGATGGCGTGAGGCTCTCTTCCGATTTTTCTTTCCTATCCTACGCGATAACTGGCGGAACGCAAACAAAGGCGATGATCATTTTGCCCCTTCGCAATAGGAATCCCTCACACCATTAATATCCTGTAATTAATCAATCATGTAACGACTATCACAACGGTAAATTAAGTTAAAAATCAAGCGACACGTTGACAACCAAAGGCGTAGATCGTAGGTCCTGTCGTCGTAAGGATTGTAATAGGCCGAATTAAAAGGGACGCAAGAACCTCTGCAATAATGCGACAGGGGTAGTGCACGTGGCCGCGAAGTTAATTACCAAGGGTGAGGGAATAAAGGCGAAAGCCGTGGGAGACGGCCGCCATTGGTCGAAGTCTATAAAAATGTGGAACGTGCCCGTCGTAAAGGTAAAACGAGTGAAAGCTCCCGCGAGCGGAAAGAGGCGAGCCGAGCCGGGAAAAAAAGGTCTAGCTCGGGCGGCACGGCCAGAAGGGAGCGCGTGTCGGGGGTGTTAACATAACGACAGGGGTTGGAATTACAAGGGGTTAATCAACGGGCGAACCGGCTTCGGCTACGAGCTTGTAACTACCGGAGCGACGACTCGCCGTCGGGGTAGATCGCCCCCGCCCGGGAGGAGATTCCGCCGAGTTATGGACACGGGGGATGAAAGGTGCGCGAGGGGTAACATCGCGTTCGACAAGGCCGACCGAAAATTCGTCGCCGCGCGGAGGAATTAACCCCTCCTCTGCGAAAGGGTGCCAAGGATTGACCGATATCGGCGCGAAGGGGTGGCGGGATACCACGGTAAGGGGTGCGCCAAGTGGAGGCGAGATAAGCCGAAATTTATAGTTAAACTCTTGACTAGACTATTATTAATGAACACCGAGAAGCCTGACATGTAGGGGAGGGAAGGGTAACGCCTTTGGGGTGGCTTCCAGGCTAATTTGAGCACCCTCCCCGAGGAGCCGATCGCACCGGGTCGCGAGTCCTCAAGGGGAGAGGACCATTTAAGGGTGGAAACGTTTCTTTCCTCCGAAAAATTCAAGAACTGTCCAAACCAGCTATACCCTCCCAGTCTCGAAGGGATCGACACCCTCTCTTTTCCCAGAATACTGGGACTTATATGAACGACTGTTCCGGGGTTGGAAAACAATTTTTTATCGCAACCCCGTCGACATCTGTGCCTATTTTGAGAATTCTCTTAAAGCGAATACCCTAGAAATTTGCGTCAATTCCCCTTAATTCGCGCAACGAGCCCCCTGGAGCATCCCCTGCCCCGAAAGTGAAGTGCGAAAAAAGAGGGGGATAGAAGAGATTTGCATCTCACCGGTGCACCCGTTCCGCCAGCTGCACTTGCAAACGTCTGCACCAGGGTGGAAGCGTAATTCACGACTCGAGGGGTGGGTCGAGGGTGGCGCGGTGAGCGCGAAAGAACCAGGAAGTTATTTCTTATAACCAAGCCGACCCGTGCAATCGGCCAACTCCTGTCTCCCCCCCCCTTCACCCCGCCACCCCTCTGCATTCGAAAGTTAAAGCGCAACATAATGCTCTCCGTTTGCCGTTCCAATTTGTAACTTCCGGCCCGGTGGATTAGCTCGCATCGCTCTTCCGGCCGCCCCTTCCACGCCCCCTGGGGGCGAACCACCCCCTGCCGGAGGCTGGTCGCCGCGGGGTAGGTATAAACTCGGATATATAAACGTGGCTGCCCCTTTTCACTTCGCCCATACCCCTACCCTCCGACTACCCCTTTCGGACAAAGTTACTTGCGTTTTACGCCGCAAACTTCTGATGCGTAGAACGTGTCGCGTAAAACGCGAAGGGCGGCCCGTCAGGGTCCGCCAGTCGGGGGCTGGTCCTCCGATGTGGGAGATGCATTTATGTATACGCCACGTGCAATAAAGCCAAGTTTTCCCCGAGTTTTTACGAATTTTCGCGAGTTTTCGCAGAACGTATAAATACGGTGCTTGGGGGTGAGGGTTCGTGCAAGGATCCCAGGACAAGAATGCGAGATGGAGGAATCCAGCTTGAGCAAATTCTTTTAGCCAAGAAAGCCTGACATGATTTCTTCCTCAATTCTTCAATTTCTACTCTTCTTATTTTACCTTGAAATTATCATATTTAATTTTTTGCGATTGTAATTCAAGAAATTCCGAATATCATTTGAGGGGTGAGCGTCGTCAGGTGGCTTCGTTAAGATTTTCTCAGTGCCACGTTATCCATAAATCCAATTATGATATTTGAAATGAGGTTCGAGGGAATGACGTCAATAGTTTCGAGCCGAATCCCCAAATAATGAAATTCCAGATGCTATCAATCCGTTGGAAATAATTAACGTGATTTGTAGATAAATGCAACGCGCGGACAAGGGAGATTTTGGTTGGGCAGATTTCGCCCGGATTCAAATGACTCTCCCAATCGGAGGCGGAATTATCTATTATTCGGGTACAATGGGCTCATTATTTCAAAATAAACCCACTCGTGAAAGCCCAGCTCGCTAGTCCGGGCCGAAACGCGCAAAACGCGCGCCGCCCCAAATTAAGTATTTTCGGAAGTGCACTAACTGCACCGCGTCCGCCGTTCGAGGGATGAATGCAATTCGCCATTTAGTCGGCGACCGGTGCAGAAAAAGCCTCTCCGGAAATTACGCGCGAAATAACTTTCCAGCGAAACATATTTCCACGCGGCGCCCGATAAAACCGGCATATCATATCATGTCGCATTCATCGCGAAACCGTGGGAACGCAATTACGACCTTTCCTCGGATAATGCGACGGTCCTTCCCGTGAATCTGCAAATCTGATTACGGCTCTGTTTGCGAACATGATGAATGTCGCCGAGTAATGCGCGTACCGAGGTGCACTGCACCTAACTGCGTTCGATCGCGCACGGGGAAATTAATGTGTACTTTGGATAGCAATTCCGCGTGCAATCTCGCTCCTCTGCGAGTAATTGCTTCTCCCCGGGTGAATCCGCCCCGTGCTTCAATGGAATTGCCTAATTTTTGGAAATTTATTAACATTTTATTATCGTACCAAAAAGTAATTTCGAAGTGGGGCGCGTGTACTCCGAATGGTAATTCTTGCGCGCAATTTCGTTCCCCTGCGCGTAATTGCGTTTTCTCTGATTTACGAATCTGCGGTGCGGTAAATGCAGATAAGTACGACGACAAATGTTTCTATTACCTGTATAAGAAATGTTATACCCAAAACTAGAAGAAAGAAAACTACGGTATCCTTTTTCAGCGTTATATGCAAATTTTTGGATATTTTCAGGGAAACGAAGGAGAACAGGTAGAATCCCAAGAGGAGACAATGTCGTATTACCTACAGGTAAGTTGGGAGAATAGGGTTCCGGAGGAAGAAAACGAGTTCTTATGCAAATAGAAACGCAAAGTAGCATTTACACCGTGGCGGGACAATGCTGAAGAACCCTGCTGGGAAAGGGGGATGATTCGACGTGGTCGAGGGTGCAAGACCCTAAGTACCGCGCAATACCTGTACAGAGAAGAGACAGGGACGAACTAGAAAAGAAGGGTAAGACTAAAGGGAGAGGGGAGACGATGAGTCACGAGACTCTCCTCGCTCTCGACACACCCTTCCGTCGCTCAGCCTAGTGCAATTTTACGATGCGCGTGCACTTCCGTTTCCGATCGGCCGCAGAACACGGTGGGAACCGAGAGATGAGCAAATTGCATTTAAACGGCCAATTAAGGGACCAATTCGGCCTCACCTTAGCCGTGAGAGTCTAATTGCGAATTCCCAGAGGGAGATTCCCGGGTGAAGCTCGCTCGTCGAAGGTCGGTGACCGGACGGGCGACCCGGATTTTGAGTCCGAATTTCGTCATCTCCTTAAAGGTAATATCTTTGAAAAATTCGACGGTTCGATCTTTTGGACACTACTTCAATGCTAACATTGTACGTACATTGAGAAAAAAATTGCATTGCACCAAATAAATATTTTGTTAATTCAAAGAGTGATTATTTGACTCAAATAAACTGGAATAAATTGTCATAATTTCGAAGAAATCCAAAAAGCATCCACTTTATTCGACTTTGAGTCAAATAATTATACTTTGAATTAACAAAAATATTTCTTTGGTTCAATGACATTTTTTTCTCAGTGTAGTGTTACGTGATATTTTCGTTGCACATGCCCAATTTTGGCCTCGCTCGCATACTCGCGTGCCTAATTTCCAGCTCACTCGCGTTTTCGCATGTCCGATTTTCATTACACTCGAGCGCTGAGTCGATACCCTTCACCCGCAACAAGAAAAAAAACGTAATTCTACGTCAAAAAATGTCGTCACTTTGTATTACCGAAGACCTAAGTAGAATAATTTTGTTGAATTGTCCCATCTCCCCCGAGAAGCCACAGTCGGACCAAACGCTCGGGAGCGAAGAAGTACAATTTAAATGCTAATTAAATCGTCAAAGGGATTTTAAATTACGGAATTATCGGAAAAATCTAAGAGAAATTCACGCGGGAATTCCTCGGCCAACGAGAATTATTGCAATCAGGAAGTGCCGAGTGGAAATGAAAAAATGTCCGATTCAATCTCGCGTTGAAACAGCTCGCGAGATCGGAGTTTGGTCCCCTCGAAAGGGGTTGTGGAACAATGCCACCCCGAATCGAGTAGTGCCAACCTCTTCGGGGTCCCCGGAAGCCGAGGACGAGACCCGCGGCATCCGCACCCTCCACACCCTGGGCCGCGCTAGGGCGAAGTGCCACCCTCGCGAGAGGATGGCTTGTTTAGCGGGGTGCGGTGAGGGGTTGTGGAGAGGGGTGGGTTAAGGGTGTAGATGGCTGGATATACTTGGCGGACCTAACCTCGATCCTCGGCTGATACGACGTCGTGTCGGTATAATCTCGCCGCAATTATCAAAGGCTGGGGCAGCCCTCGTTCGGCCTCCTCTCCTCTTCCCTGGTACAGGGGATGATTCTACGTACACCGACGGGATATAATTAACTCGCCTCAAGTCGAGTCCCTCAATTCTTGAGGGGAAGTCGTGCCCGGCCTCACAGTGACGGAGATCCGAACGCTTTAAAAATATGTATAACAAACAAAAGAAGATAAATTTGAGACTCGAAGTAAAATATTAATAATCTTGGAAGATTTATTAAAATAGATAGAGGCAGGATCGTTTAAATATTTCTACTCTGTGGAGGTTATGAAAATATTAATCTTTAGATTTGTCCTGTACCGTAGGAGTGAAAAAACTTCGAGCGTCGAAATTGTCAGCTAGGAGGTGCCGGGTCGATAGGTGGACAAGCTGATAAAATTTCCGGAACGGTAAGCGTCATGACATTTGAGGCGCGAGCTGTTGGGAAATATTTCTCGACCTCTCGAATTTCCGGACACGGATGCTCGGAGTGGAGATCTGTCACCGAGGGAGCCAAGTAATGGATTCGAGGGCACTCTCATTTTTTCGGGGCTCGGTTCTGTGCGCGACATATATACGGATGAGGGTTTCAACTTGACGAGGAAATGAGAAGATAACGAAAAAAATGGTTTAAAGAGCACCCATAATTATTGGGTAAAAATAAAAAACAATTAAAGAAGGTCTAAGGGACGTTAAGAACCCGATGAACCGCGAAGAATTTGTCTCGGGTTTGCAGCATTCCCCGGATCGCCGGTCGAAAAAGGCACCAGGGGAGATCGAGATAAATGGAGCACCCCGCAAACACCACGTACGGTTCGTGCACATAAATCGCTGGCACAAAAGTTGGGGGATGAACGGCGCCGGCGTGGAGTCCATCCCCAAAACCGAAAACAAACGGTTCCTGGTGGAAACGCTAAAATCTTCCGAAATTCCGGCCACGTTACTTGGTTAGACCCGGCAAGGCCCCCGAATCTGCAACTCGATTTCACCCCCCGAAAGGGCCCAGTTTGTCGTCACCCCTGAAAGGGGGATGACAAAGGCCGAGCGAAGAGAGAAGCCGCAAGCCTCGGAAACAATGTCGTCCCCTTCGTCAGCGCCGGAGGGCGAAAAACTTTCGGAAAAATCCTCCAAGTTCCCCGAGGGATGCCCGGGGTTAAAAGAGCCCCCGGACAGACGGGGGAGGTAGTCGGCCAAGAAAAAGTTCGCGCGAACGCGAGAGCGAATATCGAGACATTGCTGGGCGACAACTTTACGAGCGGGTCGTGCCTCCCCAGCCTGCCGCGTCGCGACACGGGGGTACTCCTCCCCCGACGCTTTTATTTTCCCCAGCGTTCGCCACCCCCTCGCTCCCGTGCTTTTCATTTTCCTCCCGTCGGCCCGTTTTTCTCTCGAAAGAGGGTCGAACGCAGCGACCGTACTCGGGGGTTGGTCCGGCACGCGGGCTGAATGCGCCTCCGAACGCAGGGGAGGGGGGGGCAAAATGAAAAAAATCCGGCCGTAGTCAAAGAGATCTTTTCAAAAATTCGCAAACGCCTCTTTCCTTCCTTTATCGGAGGAAATCCCTACTCACACGGGTGGAATTTAGAGAAATTCAAAATAGCACCCTCTTGGGGAGCGATTTTTTTATCGACTCTCAATGAGCTCGTTAGGGGTTGTGGCGAACCAGGGCGAGCTGGCGTGAAATGAAAAACTTCGGCCGTTGTCAAAGAGATCTTTTTCAAAATACCCAACCGTCTTTTCCCTCCTTCAATCGGAAGAAACCCCTACAAGTGAGGGTGGGGTTCAGAGAAATTTAAAATCGCACCCCAAGAGGATGCGATTTTACTCCCGACGCTCAATGAGCTCGTCAGGGGTTGTCGCAAGCCAGGGCGAGCTGGCTCGGTCGGGACGATCTGCGACCCCCTAGTCGGAGCTTCAATCCAGGGGTGGCAAAAAAGCCCCGATTTTTCTTTCCGGGCTTAAAGCCCGCGAGGGGAGGAAGCGTGTGGTCGGGCGAGAGAGACGCCCTCTGACGGGCCGACGTTAATTCGGGCGTGTACGATCTCCTGGCACGGCGCTAATCGAGCCACAGGGTTTCAGGCGCGAGAGAACAGCGATAACGGCGAGAACGGCGAATAATTTCCGGGCTGACGGGTCCCGGGACGATCGAAGCATCCATATCGACGGCCGATCGATTTCCGATAACGATAGCACCCCTCGGACTCGCCGGCCACCCCCCGGCCGGTTCGGCGCGGCGTTTTCCTACTATTTGTCCCTTTTCTATTTTCTTCTTCCCTCTTTCCCTCATCCCTTTCTTCCTTCCCTTTTGCATGCGACGATAACGAGATCACCGATGTTGGTCCGGTGGACACCTTCGGCTAGGGCTTCAACTGGAGCGCGCACCCCTGTTCCACCCCCGTGTGGCGCGACACCCCTCGCAGCCTGCGGGGATAATCTTGTTACCCGCGATGTACCAACCCCCTTAATCTGGCCGAGCTCGTCCCGGAGTAGCCTAATCGCACGGCGAATTCCAGATTATACCACTTTGGAGTCTGAAACGGTGCCCTGGAACTTTATGCGGCTTGTTTGGGGATCGATGAAATCACCTGTCGAGATAAGGATAAGGAGGACGGGGAGGGCATCGATGGAGTTTCAAGGAAAAGAGGGATATCCGAGGTTTGGATCGATCGCCTCCATTTTATGGGGGTGGTTTACTTGCTCGGTTGAATTGTTTTACGAGCAACCCAACATGTCCATTTCTTGATTATACCACTTCGGAGTCTGAAATTGTGGCTAGGGAGTTTATGCCGCTTGTTAGGAAATCGATGAAATCGCCTGTCGAGATAAGGGTGAAGAGAACGATAACGGGGTTGCGTCAGTGGGATAAGAAAGAAGCATTGTCTAACTTTTGGATCGATTGCCGATAATCTATGGGATGATTTCGTTATCTCGATAAATTATTTTACAAGGTACCAACCCAAGGTACGTTCAGTTTCCGATTACACCACCTGCACTCTTTAACAGTAGCTAGGAGATTTCAGTGGCTTGTTTAAAAATCGATAAAGATAAAAAGAGCGATACCGATGTACACGAGTGGAATATTGGAGACAGAACCGATGCCTTACCTATTTTTGATAAAAGGTAAGATAATATTTTACAAAGGTAATTTTCTTGTCTATTCGACCCAACAGATGTCTTATTCCCAATCGCAATACTTTCAGGGGTAAAACGATGTTCGGACTGTTTAACATTTTCGCGTTAGTAAAATATCGAAAGAGGTTAACAAAATATCATCGAATATATGTCCGATTCCTGATTGCACCACTTTTGGGGGGTAGATCAATGGTCAGACCATTTAAAATGTTCTCGTTAATAAAATATTTAATGAGGACTCGAAACGAGGACTTTTCGCGAAAAGGCAGGGATCCGGGGTTCGAGTAAGCTTTCCTCTCGAAGCCAGGGAGGATCACCCCGGATTTCGTCGAAATTCCTCCCCAGAGCTTGCGGTTCGTCGCAGCGTTCGGAGCACTTTGGGGTTGCGAGCCATGATGGCCTCGCCAGTGCGCTACAGACGTTTGCACTCGCATTGTTGCCGAAGTATTACTGCAATACTCCGAGCTCGCCAAGTAAATGGCCCTAACCGTGTACGGAATACAACTTCTCGGTACATATGCGCATTATGTACCACCGATAGAAACGTACACTCTGCAGTTAATTTAACCCCCGATTGCCCGGAGCCCGCCGGCCGTCTTTGACGCAGGGTCTCATCCTCGGCCGAAGCCACATAATTCGGTAATCCTCCTTCCAGGCATTGAGCTTTCATGACTAAGAAGAGCGAACTCCACTACAAGCTCCGTTAAGACCCAAGAACGCTTCCAGATAGAATTTAATCTAAGTTAACTCTACATCCAACAAATTCGATGGGACTTTGATACACCAACAATGGTTCACCAACAGGTAAGCTACGTACGATACCCACCCACGTTCCTCGGGGCAACGTAACATCAATTATCGTTATCACTTTTAGGATAAAATTCAGCTTGTTATCGACCTACGGATCGATATTCGTGGTCACCTGTATTCGGACAGCGGGAAGATTAAGTGTCCATGTAGTCCTTTAACTCTTACTGGGTCAATGAATATTCTCGCGGCGAGGATGAAAACTTGACTGCAAAGGGCTAAATCTATTTAAGGTTCTCCCGTACCTAGGAAACTTTTTTATCCATCCCTTATCCATGCTCCTGAAAGGTAGCCCCATCCGAGTATTTCGGCATTGCCAAAACCATGATGACCCCCGACCAGTTTCGCGACCCCCCAGGGTGCGTGGAGGGGAAGGGTCCTGTATTATGCAGCGTTTTAATTGCATCCGAGGGCGGTCCTGATTTACGGGATTGTGTCGGCTCGCGTCAGGCCGTCAGGGGATGGCCTCTGGGGTGGACGATGGTCGGTCTAATAGAGCCCAGCCACCCCCGGGGCAGCTTACCGTTTCGACCGGGCCTGCTAGAATTCCCAGAGAGGTCGGACCCCCTCGTTTCTTCCTGGCGATACCGCGTGCCCGACAATGGCGATCTCTCGACCCAGGGGAAGCAGGGGTGGCAGCCGAGGGGAATTAACGCGATCCGCCCCTAGATATTTTCCTCCGAACCCGACGCCATCCTGGGGAGTCCGCGAAATTCGGGCCGATGCTCGTGGAACGGAGATGCCCCGTAGAGAGTCCGGTCCGACAACCACCCCCAATAGCAGCTTGCATTAATCCGACTCTTGGTCGCCACCCCCTGAGAACGGAATTGCCAATTCAGAATCTCGCAAGCGAAGAGCGAAACTTCTTGATGTATTCCCATTCCAGGACGAAGAAGAACTGTCGCGCTGGATGGCTTCTTCTCCCTCTATTAAGGGATGTCACGTCAACTAGAGTACGTTTCATCGAACCGATATGTCGAGCTTTGGTTAATTAGAGGTATTCACCGTTTCTTTTTCAGGAATGAACCGCGTTGCGTGGAAAAAGAGTCCGAGAGAAAAAGCTTTGGTGATCAGACGCAAAGCGGGGGGTAGAGGTCTGCCCCGAATCAGGGGTGGTTTTTTCCCCTCATCCTGCGTCCTGACTCGTATGGAGGATCCTCAAAGGGCAGGATTAATATCACCGGTGGAGGAGGTCCCGCAAACGAATCTCGCGGCTCGGCACACATTTCTACCCTCGAGAGTCGCGGCCACCCCCTTAATCCCCGAAATTCTGCCGACGTGCCGCGAGAGACTCGTCGCCCTGAAGGCCAATCCTGGACCGCGTTACGAGCCCAGGTTGCGCATTCCCGGGGTAATCCTCCCCTACGTGCCGCGGTCCTCGGTGAAGGGAGGTTTGCGGTCTCGACGTGGCCGTCGACGTAAATCTCGAGTATTTCCGAACCAACCACCTTTGAAAACCTACCCCGATGCAATCCGCGTCTTTCCCGCCAGGAGAGGCCTTAAATCACCTCCTGCAGCCTTTCTGAACGAAATCCTCCTCCTACGACTTGGTAAAAAAATCGGTTTAGAGCCACCGGGTGCGTTGGGAGAACCTCAAAGTTAACGAAAATTATCACACAATGCTAATTATTCTGAATTATTCTTTCACAAAATGCCTTTATCCGTCCAATACTAGTAGCTTCGAGCGTAATGATTTTTATTTTCTGTTTTGATTATTTTTAATTCGGTTTAAATAATTAACCGACAGAACAACGTACTAACGCTAACGAAAACGTTTACGCAAAAACTATATTATGACTGAAACACAAAGACAAGGGTAAATTGTAACTAAACGTAAAGAAATCAAAGGAGTGTTTCACTATTCCAATTGGATCCCTTTCTTACAATGAAAACTTGCAAGTACTACCGTGCAAGCACTTCAGAAACCTCCCTTAAATCAATTTATTCCTGAACTCCGAGATGCATCCCCATAACGGAACGAAGAATGTTCCTCAAAAATAAAGATACCTCTCTAAACTTATTCCATCCCACTCGAGCTTCGAAACGCACCCCTTAACGCAAGGAAAGGCTGCTCCTTAATTTCACCGCGGCCTCGCGCCCCTAATTGGTTTAATTCCGCCAGTTGGTCTCCAGCTGGCGATATCTATACGAATCCAAGACGATTCGGTAGCTGCGCAATGCCCCGCCGTGAAATCCTTTTACGGCGTAATTATCCCGTAAGTACGCCTCTTTGTCGGGCTGCACCCCTCCTGGTCGGGAAAGAGGAACCGGCGAGCTGGCGGATTTTCGCCGTTGGCTTCTTCGTCGGAAGTTGGCCGAAGGAAATTCCCAACGTTAATCCGCGTAATAAAGTGCAGGCGCGATACTTTGTCCTGTCCTTTAGCGTCCCTTTTTCCCTCTCCTCTTCGTTCATTCGGTTACGCTAGCGGGCGTGTTTCCAGAAAGCGCGAAAGCGTCGAGACGTCCCGAGTTAAGTGTACATAAAGGGGCGAACCCGGCGCGTATGCGTATTCCGCGTGTATTTCTCCTGGCACCAGGTGGCACCACGCGGACGCGCAAAATAATTTAGCATAAATTCCCGAGGGATAAAGCCGGAATACGGGGCTTCGAACTACCCCGAGCGCCCCTCCGACGCGCCCTTTGCGACCAACTCGGGGGGTGAGAATCTACTCGCGGGGATCTGCATGCGAGACGCGACATCGATTTTCAGGTCTCGGGAAATTAATGAAAGCCTGGAGATACGGATTTTGATTCACTCCCGAAGGAGCGCCGGAGCAGAGGAGAAATTATTTTTGAACAACTTCGGGGGGGGGGGGGATTCGCTCGCGGGGCCGTGGGTAAGAGGCGCGACACCGATTTTCAAGCCTGGAAGAAATTAATGAAAGGACCAGGCTAAGAATTTTCATTTACCTCTAAAAAAACAGCGGAGGAAGGCTAAAATTATTTTTCAATAACTTTGAGGTTGGGAGTTTGCTCGAGAGGGGTATCTGTATGAAGCGCGACGTCGAGTTTCAAGTCTCGCGGAAATTAATGAAAGAGTGGAGTCAAGGATCTCGATATACCTTTAAAAAAATATTGTAAAAAGGGAAAGAGTATTAGTGAAAGACTTTAGGGGTGAGAATTCACTCACGCAGTTCCGGATACCAGACTTAACGTTGATTTTCAGACCCCGAGGAAAAGACTGGAATGGTGGAGCAGGGAATTTCGTTTAACTCGCAAGAAAACACTCCGTCAAAAGAAAAATTATATTTGAATAACTTCGAGGGTGGAATCCACTCATAGAATTCCAGATGCGAGACGCGACGTCAATTTTCAGATCTCGGAGAAATTAATGAAAGGGTGGAGTAAAAGATTTTGACTTACCTCTGGGGATACACCACGGATAAGGAAAAGTTACGTTTGCTTTGACTTTCTCCCTAAAAGGTTCCCTTAAAGGGAAGAAAGAGCAAGTTGAAATTTCAAGCACGAAGGGTAGTCGCCCATCGAAATTGAGGACTGCTCGCGAACTTTTAAAGGGTTCCTCATGTTTTAGGGAGACCAACGAGTTGGTATATCGCAGGGCAGACTCCGATTTTCTCTCTCCCCAAGCCCCTTAAAAAAATAAATTCAATTTCATTCCACAGCCGAGCTTCGTTCGTTGCATATTCACTCGCCCTCTGTCGACACTCCCGTAAAGAGAAACTAAAACCAGGCAAAATTACTCTTGCCCATGGACGAAAGAGCCCCGTACGAACTCTCAAAATTTATGCGGCGGGAAACTTTGTCGGATTTTCAAATTCGGAAATCCTGGAGCAGGAAGTTCGGAAAACCGCTGAAAAATTTCCGGGCAGGATCGCGCGACACCTTTACAACCCTCTACTCATGCTCACAGGATCCTCCCATTTTGCGAGACATTCCGTGGGACCCATTCTTCATGGTTCTGGAAAAACCCCAGGTGCGAGGTTTGTCGCTAAACTCCAAATGCAGACGGGGAAATCCGACGATTGCGTGCTTCCTCGCGGGTCACGAGGCTCGAGAGAAGGTCGAGAGAAACGCCTCGACAAGAGAACCTGGTCCAGAGCCGAGATCAAGCACCCCCTCACACCCGTAGGCTGTTGCGCGAAATAATTCCGCGGAAATCCACGAGGAGACTGGAAGGCGAGAATAAATTACAGCCCTCTCGGGACGCGCAAATAAGGACTGAACATTTCTTTCGGACTTTTCATGCTTTTATTATTTTTATATTTATTATGCGGTTGAGGAAGAAATGGGGGGGGGGAGTTCAGGAATACATGGTGGCAAAGAATATCAAACCCCTCGTAACACTCCTAGGCTCTTGGAGGAAATAATTCTGCGGAGATGTAGGGGTGTTTGGAAGGCTTAGATAAATTGCAGCCCTCCCGGGACGCGCAAATATTAAGGTCTGAAAATTTTAAAAGAAATTTTTATATTTTTATAATATGCGTTTGTTTCAGGTACTTCCTCATAAAAAAAGGGCAAAGAGATTCTGAGAAATCGGAGAGTTACGGTTTGAATGGCTGGTTGAGTGAATCACCGTGATAAGGGAGCCCGGGATCGAGATGAAGCACCCTTCGCACCCCTAGGCTGTTGTACGAAATAATTTCACGGGAACCAAGGGGGAAATTGTGGTATGAAAATAAACCATAGTCCTCGCGGGACACACAAATATTAACGACTGAAAATTTCTAAAGAAAATTTCATGGCTTTGTGATATGGGATTTTCTGATATCTGGTCTTAGAATTCGAGGGTAGGAAAATCTCGAGATATCGTTTACGTGATTTATCGAACGATCGAGAAGGTCGTGGGAATTGCGTCCACGAGGGAACCTAATTCAAAGTCGATATCAAACACCCCGTTGCACCCTTAGGCTGTTAGGCAGAATAGTTTCCCAGAAAATCCAGGGGGAAGCTAGAAGGCGGAAATAAATTATAGCCCTCTTGAGCCCTCACAAATAGTAAAGACTAAAAATCTCAAAAGAATTGTTTACGTTTTTATGATACAGGTTTTTCGAGAAACCAAAACACGAGAATTCAGGGTAGGAACATTTTGAGAAACCAAGCAGTCAGAGAGCAGAAAGAAAGTCGAAAAAAATGCTATGATAAGGAAATTTGCGCCGTGTCGCAATTAGACACCCCGTCACACCCCTGGGGTTGCTCACGAAATAATTCTACGAAAATCCAAGGAGAGGCTAGAATAAATTACAGCTAAAGCGAGAACAAAATACAGTCCCTCCGGAACTCACAGATGTCAAAAACCGGAAATTTCATCAAAAGTCTCTCATTTTTTAATGCGACCTTTAAAAAAATCTAGACCTCAAAATAGAGGACAAAGATCTTGGGAGATCGATGACGCGATCTATCAAAGGGTCAGATAGCTCGAGGGGAGGTCAAGAGGAACGCGGTGACAAAGACCGCGGAGTCAAGAAGCGAGCTGGAGTACCCTCTCGCAGCCTCTTTCACCCCCTCGCACCTCCAGAAACAAGTGTCAGGCTTCGTTGACGAAGAGACCCGAGAAAATTCCACGAATCATCAAAAATCCAATTTAGGCTCAGCAGAATGCGTGGGTAAACTCGAATGCCAAATGAAAAAATCAAAAAGCCATTCACGAAAATTTCGGAAAAATGCCGGCCCGATTGGCCGCGCATGGGGCGCCGAGCCCCATTCAAGCTCTACGTGACAATTCACTGTCCGTGGAAAATTCCAACTTGCGAATTGAATGCATAATGGGAATTCACGAGTTGTACCGAACTTCCAAGTGAATCCCATAGAAGTAGCTTCCACCGAAATCCGGCGGTGCCAATCTGCCAGACGTGCCTTCAGAAGCCGGTCGTGACTGGGAAACCATTTTTTATGCCTTTCAACGACTTAACGTCGCGTACTTTACTCAACTCCATCAAATCGGATCAATTCTAGTTCTAGGAAGGTTCTAGGAAGTAAACCCTTTAAAATTGTTATTTCAACATTTCTCGCCACTTAAATTGGAAGATTTGTCTTACCGAGACGGGAGGAGGGGTGACTCATGTCAGGGCGTGCTTCACCCCCTAAGTGTTCTTTCCTGATAAAGAAATTTACCTTCTATTACGTATTCCCTCCGTTGATTATGTACACTCTCTACGATCCAGTTTACCATACACCTCTGATAATAAAATCCAGAAGAAAGTGGGTAACATCACTTTTCCATGCGTGATATCAATTTTGCATAAGAGTTAATGTAATTCAACATTAGACAAAGCTTTTAAAATATAACTACAGAAATGATCAGAACGTAAAGGGTTGACTCCGATAATCCTGATGCACCAGTTGGTTCCTGAGTGCCCTCGACTTTCCTTGGCGAATCTTAGATGGCGTTTCACCGCCCTCGACAAGATGTCCCCCGATGTCTCCTGGTTCCCCCCTAGAAAACATCCCCTCGGAAAACGCGTTACATAAACATCCCTCGCATTTGCCCTGGCGGATAAAAGAAGAAGACGAAGGTTAGGACACGAGGAGGACGAGTCTCAACGGTGCAACCCCAGATCGGTGGAAACGGTTCGAAGGGAGCTGGGGGATGCTGGGAGCACCCAGGGGTACCGGGGGCGCACATGCAGCGAGAGTAAACTAGGGTTGATGCGAAACCGATAATGTCGTCACACGGAGGTGCGCGTTCGACTCGCATGCCTTCGGTTAGGCGAATCACCCCCTCGTCCCCTCCCATCCCTGTCACCCCGGCGTAGAAGCATGTAATAGATTTTTATTCGGCTTAGATATTGCGGCAGAAACGCACCCAGGGGTGGGAGGGTGGATTTCGCGATACGGCCCTTCTCGGCATTTTCCCCGGAGTTTTCCGTCTCGCCGCCCCGCAGCGGCAAAACCACCCCGACGGGGTGTCGATACGGCTGCAATTTTCAACGCAGCGGGGAGTTGGGAGGGGGAAAAAATGTTCGGTGCTTTTTACTCGCATTCCCCTTGTTCAACTCGATATAGATTCACGCGGGAAATGGGAAAAGGTACTCCTATTTCTGAATTACAAATTCTGTATTCTCCCACCGGTGGATAAAAGGAGAGCTCAATTTCACTCTAACTACGCCCCGTCGACATTAGTACTATGAAATCGGCAACGCAAAGAGGATATTAGTACTATAGAAATACCGAATCCGCTGTTACGAAAGAAAGAGACATTCCGGATTGACCCCTTCAATATTTATTGCAATGTTTGGGTCACCCTCTTTGCTCCCTGCGTTATTTCGGTTGAGAAGGGGTGTCGTCCTCTCTTCTTCGTCTGCCCTGTTTTTTTTTCACCCTACATATAAGCACTTTCTAAATTCATATTACAGGGACGCAAGAAACCAGCACCAAAATTCTTTGTGTTTGAATTACAAATTCCGTTCCGCGTTCATTTCCAGCGAACCGAAGGACGAGCCAATTTCACCCCGATTAAGCAATTCCAGCCCGTCCGTGGGGGTAGAGGGGCATCATAACAACATCGGGCCCGTTGTTACCGACACCGAGATGGGGTCGCTCGTCGATCGGCTTATTTTCCCCCATTGAATAGCGAAAGGTATTAATCCCAGAAGAATACCCATAACCCTTCGATCCCGGGCGCAAGGGGTGGGCCCTGGAGAAGATGCTGCAGGCTGGGAGCATCGAAGTGGTGGACGGTCTCATCTGAAATGCACCCCGAGTAGCTCGTCCATCTCGGCGCTCGTGATGCAGCTGCGCACGCCCTGCTTTACCGACGCGTCCCCGTAATGCCGTATGCCGAGCTGAAGTATCGCCGGGGTGTGCACCCTATACCACCGCAGCTGTTTTGGACCGGCAGGAATTACGGCCTATTTCGGATTCAACGACGACACCTCGGGACGAATCCTCTTGCATCGTCAGCTGCGTCGAAGAGACAAAACGCCATTTTGGACCGAACGTTAGTTAGTGACGTCGCAGTTTCTCAGTATTCGTCGAGCTTACAACTGGCCTTTTGGTTTGCACTAAGTTAGATCAGTAGAGAATTGTTCATTTCATTGATTCACATTCGATTAAAGAAATTTCATTTGTGTTGGTAATCGTCGCTCTAACGGGAGGATTTAATTTCGAGGGTGCAGAAGGGGGTGAACTGTTCGAGGCGGAGTTTCAATATGCGGTGTGCTTAGGTTCACGCATGTTAGGGTTGACGTGTACTCATGAGAGAAATTGGCGAAACGGCTTGTTTATTTTAATGCAGGAAAATCGTTCGCTCCCCCTGTTTTCGTGTGACGGAAGGGGTGACTGCCGACGCGGAGTCGAGCCTCGACGCAAGAGGGATGGGGAAAACACCGCGCTTTTGTTATTTCAATGTACATGCCCGCGTAGTTGCACCTCCTCGACGAAAGGGGTGCGGAGGGCAAGAAAGAGCTTCGCCAACTTTTGGTAATAGGGCCGCCTTGAGCAGTCCAGTCCTACTAATTGCGTTCCCCGATGGTTTGATTCCGGGGATGAAGCCACCCCCTCGAGGAAGAGTCGAAATTCCCGCAACCAGGAGTGCCTTTCCAAGATTCTCTTGTTTTCATTGATTATGGTCATTATTTCGGCGGCAACGAAGAGTTATATTCCTGTTGATTCTATTCTGGGGGTGAAGCCACCCTTCTGGAGAAGGGCCATAGCCAGGGGCTCCGCTCTCTGATCTTCGCGTTACAGCGTCATAAGACCCTCCCCTCGGCGCGAAAGGGACAAAAAGCGACGGGAAGGCCAAATTGACCATCTCGCTCGTCCTCCTCCTCATCTTCGGACTCGTTACCGGCGTAGAACTGCAGTATTCGCGCCATCCATCTTCCCAGTAACCGGATTAACGCCGTCCCGTGCCTCCGCGACCGGGCGAGGGATTCGCCCCGTAATCGGAGAATAAAATAGGAACGGGCGAAAAGGAGGAAGAAGCGGAAGAAGAAAAAAAGGAGAAGAAGGGGACCGCCGAGGCCATCGGCGAAGCGCGAGGGAATGGTCAAAGTACCGTTACCGTAACCACATTTCTCCCGAGCGGTAAAAGAGCCGGCGGTAAAGTCGACTAGAGAGTTCCGCGGAACGGTCTTCAGGGTCCGACCAGCGGGAGAGGTTAACGATCGCCATTCCGCTCGTGTACATCCGAACATCCGAGCCTCGTCCGCTGGAGCTTCGATGCGCCACCGGACCGCGCTTCAAGATGGCGAGAGGCCGGACTCGAGCACCCCCTCGGTAAATTGGAAGAATCGCGCGGCAACAATTAGCTAATGCATCCAACGGTGCAACTGCCGATGCGAGTTTACGAGCTGGATCCCAAAGTCAGTGTAATACCCCCGCGAAGGTGGAGAAGGAGAGAATGGACTTCCTGGATACTTGGGGGTGTAATGCCGAAGTTGGGGAAAGGATGTGCCCGCGCGTGGTTACCAAAAGTTCCTTTCAAGATAGGGACGAAGCTTCGAAATCTTATCCGATTGACCGCTGGTGAGATCGGTGCCACTAAATCTCTTCGTTATTGTTTAGTTTGGGCTGAAAATTTGGGAGTCTGACGAGCGGATCCTATGACTCAATTTATTAGATTTGTGGCAAAAGGCGAATGAAACTAGATCAAGACTAGTAGCATCAAATGGCTGCTTTAAAAGTTATGAAATTCCATTCGATACGGGTTAAGAGATTGCTCAGGATGGGGTGACATCCTCCGACGTACCTTTTCAGGGTCTATCAAGCGCCATAGCAAGATCGGAAGTCCTTTAACAGACGTTTAGTGACCAGTAAAATGGACACTTAAGGCGACTTGGAGTATAGTCAATTTTCCGGTACAGTGGTATGGTGAGGGCCGATCACCATCTTCCGGTGATGGTAGTTCCGCTTTTAGAAAAAATGCGCCACGATGGGATGGACTGCTACGGATTCAAGTATCATGGTCAGTAGACAATATACTATCCATTGGACGTTTATGGGATCCTAAGAGAGCCAAATGGCAAAATGCAAGATATAAGAGAGTGGATGCGCCTAACCAGTTCCAACTGACAGATATTTACCGAGCGTTACATGTTTATGAGGTATCAACCGTGACGGAGGTGATCAACCGGTCACGGTAAATGGATTTTTAGTGGCCAGTAGATTTTTACTGGCCATTAAAGGGACACTAAAGACGATCCGGTGTCGCCGGTCTATCTCCCCATCATGGATTGACCATAGCCTGCCCGACACTTCCATTGTTTACCGTCTCATTTTTCCAAAGAATACGGATCACTAAAATCGACTCCAATGAACCTAAGACTATCAATTGATAGATCTTTTCCCAGAATTAGCCGTTTACATCCTACCAAAACTAATAGCTGTTAAAAAAAGAATATAAAATCCCATGGTATCCTAATCCATGTAATTCCATTGGCTGCGATTCTCCATTTCAGTTCAATAAGTTGCCGACAGCAAGCCTCCGGATACTGTAAATCCCTTCTTTGCACGTTTAATCGATGGATTTCTATAGAAAACAGCCTTTCCGATTCACTGTGAAAGAAATTAATGTGGAATTTTACAAATTTTACAGATACTTGACAGGAAATCGGGTGCACAAGCTCGCCGATAATTCCGGGAGGGTGTAAACGGCCACGCCGATTCCCAGTATCCTGACCTAGGTCACCTCCGACCCTGACTAGCCCCCTGTCGTCGTCTGTCGCCACGCGGTCGCCCCTACCAGGAAGTCCAGTAATAGCAACCCCCTTGCAAGGTTGCAGGCCCCTAATCCATTCGCAAATAAGAAACATGCACGCCTCGTTTATCATGCCCCCGCATTATGCACCTACATGCAAATCCACCTTCGATCCCTTCCCAAGTAGTGCGAGTAAATCGTGCAACATGAATAAATGACTGCAAATGTCGAAAATCTCCTCCCTAAATCGTTACATGTATAGGGATATATTGCTAGGGGACATTCAACATTCGAAAAACTTACTATTGGGCCATGGACCGGGGTTAGGAATGATTCTATCCCAGGTTGGAGAACAGACATAGGAATATAGAGACAGAGTTTAATGCTGTGAGGGGGAAACTACTGAGAGGAGGGTGACAAGGTATTTGGTGCCTAACTTTGATTGGCCAATGTTCTGCGCAAGCGTAATGACGTAGAAATGCATGCAAAGAGGTTATGATAAACGTGAGAAATAGTTACGTATTCTTGTGAGGTTATAAAAAAAATAGTTTTTATAAAAATAAAAAAATGCTGCACTGTATTGTACCGTCCTGTAAGAACGGATAGGACTTTCAAAATTAGAAAAAAAAAAAAAGAGGTTTGGAAGTAATAATGTGAAAATTACATTTCACAGGTATTAAAAGTGTTTACCGTATTTACAAATTATAATTAGCGGTACTGAGCATGCGTACAAATTTAATCAATCCGATTCAGGCACCAAACCCCCCGAAATTCGGCTTCACTCCCCTTGTCTAAGATTGTACTTTATGCTATATCTCTACGTTCCTATGTCTATGGTGGAGAAAGAAGGTGCAAGGGATCTACCACGATATTCAGGGATGTTTAATAACTACTTTCTTTCTTCTAACGATGTGCTCGTAAATTCGCTACGGTACACATTAAAGTAGAAGAAGAAAAGGAAGGAGAGGCGAGCGCGATAAATCTCGGTGTTACGAGGGGGAAAAAAGGAAAGAAGAGGAAAGGAAACGGAACGATACGAAAAGTAGCCCTAAATCTCGGAAAGTCAGTCCCCGCTCGGGATGCATCTATATCTAGTCGTCGAGTCCGTCACACGACATCGCGTGATTGGTCTGCCACGGAGGCGTACACAACAGTGGGATTGCAAGTGCACGTCGTGTCACGCTATGTTGTGGCCCGGCACGTCCGTGGGTCTGGTCAGGGTCGAAATATGGAAAATCCGGGCATTTCTGCAAAAAAAGAAGCACGAGTCGAGGCGGAAGCAAGTCTGCAGGCCACCCCGTCGTCAGCCGGCGCCCGGACGGGTGGCCGGAAAACTCATTTCCTTAATTACCCCATTCAAGAAACGCGACATTATTCAACCCGGAGTAACGTAAATCTCATTTACCCAAGAAAATCATGAAGGATAACGCGAGCTAAATAACTCTTTCAACCCTGTACGCGGATTGCTGGAAAAGATATACAAAATCTACAACTCCTGCGTTTTCTCACCCCATAGAACAAGTAACGTTTGATAAGGATTGCAGGGGAAACCGGAAAACTCATTTTCCCTCCTCCCCTATTCCAAGATCGTACCATTTATCTCGAGGACGGTTGCGTCTTACGATCTACAAAATCATTAAGGACAGGGAGAGATGAATAATCGAAATTCTACCTACTGGGATTTCTCGGGGGAACATAATGGAGTCATATTTTGTGCGTATTCTCATTCCATGTGATCAGTGACGTCCGTGAGGGTCGGATCGCCAATGGCGGCCCGGAAGTACACCGAGGGACGGGAGGGGTCTACTGACTCAAGCAAGAACTTACGATTCACTCCGTGAAGGACCATCGTGCGACTTTAGCGATTCTCTCTCTCGCTCTCTCCCCCTCCTTTCCGCCCGTGCCGCGCGAGATACACCGGTATATCTTCGCTTTTCTACCCCGCACACGAGGCCGTTCGGTCCGAGCTCCGGTCCGGGGCGAAGTTAGCTCATCCTCTGCTCTTCCGTCGCGAGACCGTCGAGGCTAACCGGACGTCTTACATTACTCGCGAGAGTCCCGGCCCCGTGCGCCGTGCGAGGTGAAGTTAGCACCGGAGCTCGAGCCACGGCGCATACCGCGAGTCGATCGTGACCTGTATTACCGACCGAGCTAGCCCGCCGAGTCGCGCCGCATCGCGGGCCGATTTACCGACCGATTGCCACCCCCGGGATCGAGCGTGCTACGTTGCCGGCCGGTCGATAGCGATCACGATTTCAAGAGCAATCGCAATAACGATAACGACGACGAGCGGATCGGTCGATCCCAAGGACGGGATTTCGAAGTTATCGCCGCTGGGGGCTCGGGGGATTCCCCGGGTGGCGGGCGTCGCGCGATAACGCGGCCGCTCGGGAGAGCACGAACGAGTGAGGCGCCGAGACTTTCGGGCGTCGCGGCGTCGCAGTGACTGGTGGAGGCTTGTGGCACCCCCTCTCGTCCTCGCGCCGCCGGCAGGGTGGGGGGCGCGAAGGGTAGTCCGGGGTGCGGTCACGTGACCGCGGGCTCCGCCAATCGCGGCCCGAGACGACGTCATCCAGTGGCGCTCAGAGCGCGGCGCGGAGCGCGCACTGGACGCGAAAGGAGACTCAAAACCTAAAAACATCTTCATGAGGTTATGCACCTCGCACGGGGGGTTGCACGACAGAAAAATAGGTTTTGAGGATTTCAGGGTGCATAGGGAAATAAGATTCATTGAATCAATGAAATATTTTGTTACTTCAAGGAATAATTCTTTGGCTCGAATACATTCGAATAAATTATCACAATTCCGAAGAAGCGTTGCGTCAAATTTATTCAAGTTTATTTAAGTTAAATTATTAGTCATTGAATTAACAAAATATTTCTTTGCTTGAATGTATTCTCTTTCTCAGTGTGTTAATGAAAAAGAGTGGATAATTAGACGATTGGTATGGGTCCATTAAGTTGACAAAAATATATGTTTTTAATTATTTTTCTCAGATTCATAGTTATTTATTGATAACTCTTGAAGCCCTGTATCAAATTCGCTGCCGGTTTGCCCGGTCCCTCAATTCTGGTTTCTTCTTTGTAGGTTTATATCGAATTGTGAAATGTTTTTAAGTAGCGGATGTTCTTTTAGGCGTAGACGGTTTAATGAGGTTTTAGTTGGATTCTCGTGTTCAGACCGGGGATTAGAGGGGAATTGGAATGTCAGTAACCCCACGGAGGAGGAAGCCATCGTTCGGTCGCGCAAGGGCTGGCCTGAAAACCACTGCTCATCGCAAATGGGTGACGCGGTGGGGAAAAAAAGGGATCCACGATGCCATCGCGGGTACGCTGAATAGCCGAATTCCTACGACAGTTTTGCAGTAATGTCACTCTTATCGACACACATGGCACGAAGAAAGTCCATTGCATCGATCGCATTAGCGCCACCGAAACGAAAACCGGGTGGAATTTGCTGTATATACGCGTGGGCATAAATGGAGGACGACTTCCAGTGGTTGCCATTCGGAAGGATTTCCTATCCTGGGGCGTTCGTCCTGTTTTTCGCGCTGAATAAAACGAAAAAGTAAAGCTCGGGTCGATCGACGCGTTCTAGCCCCCTTACTCCCATAGACCGATTCGCGCCCTTAAAGGGAGGACCCTTCGATCGCAGCTCATCGACGTTACCGCGACCTGCAAAGGGATGAAATTTTTTAGCATCCGCCTCGCAACGAGCTACGACCGAAATGAAATTCCTGGGGTGGATGCCGGCCGGTATGCAAGCCACCCCTCGCCAGCCACCCCCGTCTATCCCGCCCCGCTCCGATCCACACGAGGGATAAATCAGCGAGTCTCTCTTGAAAAATGTCAAGAACGTTCGCAACGACTGGAGCCCTCGTTGGGGTAGGTCACTTCCAGCACCAAGGAAGCGTCCCTGCTCTCGCCTAAAGAAAATTTCTCAATTTCAGCCGAGAGAAACGCGGCTTGTTTCTTAAAATCCGACCTCGGTGCGCATTTCACTCCTCGATCTCAGTTTCTTTCGATGATATTATTTGGTATCAATTTTAAGGACACACTTCCCCTGTACTCAGTGCAATCCATTTTTTCGTAGGAAAATGAACCGCATGGAGAAAAGAAGCTCCAAACAAAAAATAAATCCGTGAGTCTCTCTTAAGAAACATCGGGAACGCTCGGAATCGTAAAAACGCTCCTTGGGGTAAGTCAATTCCGACGCTAATGAAGTGCTGGGTAAAAAATATAATTATGCAACGTTATCTGTATAAGTAATGGAAAATATCTTTAAAAAATTCAACCCTTGTATGTTACTTCCCAACCCTCCTCCTCGACAACATGTCGGGTCAGTGTCAAACGTAAGGGTGCGCGGCACCATTCTCGCTAAACAAAGCCCTCCAATTTCCGGAAAGAAAACTGAACCTGGAGGAGAAAGGAGCTTCAGAATGCCCAACTCCCCCGCGAACGGAAATGCCGTTCCCGGCTCGCGGCCCCTTCTCCGCCCTAATCGCGCCGCGTCTCCGCAACCCTTAACGACGCGGCCCTCGGCGGCGTACTACGTTTCCGCCGTGGCTGCCACGTTTCCTGAAAAGCCCGGAATCGCGATCTCGCCGGGCTTTTCACCGCGGTTCCAACCGCGCGCCGACAGAGTAACCGTCCCGGAAGGATCGGGACAAAATTTAATGACGAGCCGGGTCACGCCTATCCCCCGCAAACCCCTGCCGACACCAGGCGCCGGCGTCAAGTAATTAAAGAACGCGCTCCGATGCCGTTTAATAACGCCCCCGGCAATTTCGTTCCAAACCCAACGTCGCCCGCGTTAAATCGGGCTTTCGAAGCGCCGCCGTCCCGCGCTCGATATTTTCGTCCATCGGGCGTCGTGACGCCCGCGACATCACCAAACGAGGCGTCGCGAATTGTGTCAACCCTATCCGCCAGAAGAAATTAAAATAAATTAAATTAGAAATTGGACCTCACTTTATTTGCAGAATGGAATGCCCGTGACTACGTGGAAGAAAGATCATAAAGCATCGTTGTCATTGAATTTGTACGAAAATGGTCACGACTTGCAAATCGATTAATTAAAGGGAGGCATTCGATGAACGGAACTCCAAATTCCCTGAAAATATATTCCGATGAATTTTATTTTTATAAGGAAGGGAATGTTCTCGTTCGATTTTGGAATTTCGTTAAAATGGCATCAATGGGGCCGTATTGGCTATTTACGTGAGGTTTCTACGACATTTTCGCGAGCCTGTCGATATAGCTCGTGACGGATTGGATTTTAAAACGATGTTTCTGTCAAAGCAGCAAAAAAACAAGCCTTACGGGCGGAAAATCATTTCCTCTTATACAATAAACCGAGCATCCTCGTGTATACGGGAAACGCTCGTCCGCGGAGAAGCTAATGAAATTAACTAACTAATGTCAAAGGACCCTGGTCTGTCGTGGTCGAGAAACGCTGGGCGAGGACGAGAGCAAAATGTCCCATCGCTCCAGAGAATGACGTCGTAATGGCCGCGAGTGGTCTCCCGATAATGGCTCTTCGTCCCCCGTTAATTATTGCAAACCGCGGCAGCCGTGTAACCGGTAAAAGAATTTATTTCGAAGCTTCGACGCTCGTGAGTGCAGCCAAAACGGCCGTATTGTATTTCACTACGACATTTAATATTAATTTTTATATTTTTACAGAAAACTCCTCATGATAGTACATATATACATATAGGTTTGCATGTTTCAAAAGGGACCTGTTTCGGGAAATGAAACGCACTTCCTTCCCAATTAATTACTGTTTACATTCAGCTTTGTGTGTCAGTACAGAAATTCTTTCAGTTAATTAGCGAGGTTTAAAACGAAAATGAAAAATGATAGCAGTAAAAAGTAAAAATAATTATGCCCCTTGTGTTTTCATGTTAACACAATTAACATGAACGTTTTCGTGACCATTAGTTCTTTCCTCTCTTCTATCATTAACATTCCAAGAGAAATACGAAGAATAGAAACAGAAAAATACATAAACAATTATGTCGAAGTAGTCAGTACCGAACGCAAAAGGGCACTTAGCGAGAGAATAATGAACAATAATCACAAGTATTTAATAATTCTCTTCAGTAACGTCACTTGCAGTGCACGTGGCGGCCATGCTCCAATTTATATTTAATGTCGAAACCATACTGCAGAAAGCGGGAGCAATAATTAATCGCGCGGAAGCTGGGTCAGACAGTGCACTTGAAATCACGGGGTGGCGCAGCGGCCAGTCACTGACCCTGGTCAACTTGGGAGGTTTTCGGGGCGCTGGGCAGTCGCGGAGTCGCGTTGATCGGAGAGAGACGGACATACCGGGCGAGCAGGCGGTCGGAGAGAGAGGAAACATCGGGGTAGGCAAAAAGCGGAGCAAGAAAGGGAGACGAATGGACACCGTGGAATAATTTACGAGCGGGTCGGGGGGCACTCGAGCGTCCTGATGCCCGACGAAAAGAGCCACCCCGATGATAGGGGGTGGTACCACCACGGGCGAGCAAGGAAATAGTAAAGGAGGAAGAGGGGGGTGAAAAAAGTCGCGGCAGGGGCGCGAAATGACCGGCAACAATGCCTGGAAGAATCCGCCCGGACGAACTCTGGGAATCCAGAGGGGGTGGACGCTTCGGGGAATTTATGCGACCCACCCCCGTCGCTCGGCCAATGAACGTTAAACGCAGAGGGCGCGCTGGGCGGGGGTTGGGGCGCGACCAGATCATAAAGCGGGGTGGTGCGTGACGTATGCGACCCCAACGCGGCGAGAACGGGCGCGTAATCATCACCGTAAATCATCCCCCGGAGCGCTCGCGAGATGTACTCGTTGCTGTCCGTTGCAGCATCCCGTGATCCGGGACAAGGTGAAAGAGGGATGGCAGCCTCCATCAAAGGATATAGTTTGAAAACGCGCAACTTTGCATTCGAGATATCTCATCGAGAAGGATTGGAGCTCTTCGCACAAATCGACGCATTCAAGAGCGTAACGATGCAAAGATGGGCTTGCAATTTTCTCTAATTGCTACGATCGCGAGCGGGTGAAAAGTTAAGAGAATTTAAAATAGACTTCTTACGATATAGCAAGGATCCAGCGGGATGAGAAGTTCGTCAATTCGGAGAGAAGACAAAAGTCGTGGAGTGTGATTCAATTCCATCGGATCCGCGGGGTTCGAAAGGGGTGGGTCCTCGGAAGACACCGGAAGACCAACGGAGATGAAAAGGGACGCTCCGTTCGCTATTGGCTGGAAAGAGAGGAGGAAGGACACAGCAGACCAAACGGCGTTCGGCGGGGTCGCGTTTATATCGACGGGAAAAGCACCAAACGGGCTCCGGCCGGATGCGCCACTTCTGGGTAATGAAAAGTATGTCGCATTAATTAAAGCGGATAGGCGCGGCCCCCAGCCCGCGCAATTATGCGAACTCGCGGCAATGGCCGACCAACTCGCATCCGATCGGGTTTGCGTTAAGCCTGTGACAACCGGGGCGAATTTAGCGCCTAGTGGGATGAAACGCCAGAGGCAGATGGTGAATGAAAAAACAAAATCGAGGGGATGAAATTTAAGGATCGAAGATTGGAAGTGAAAAGACCAAAGAAGGAGCGTCGAGTTATCTCGATCGACGAAGAGGATGATTCTATAACATATCGGAGCATTCGTTTCGGGCGCTGATAAGGGTCGTTATCGAAGAAAGAGTAGGCACTCGAATCGGATTCGAGAGAATCGTCGTCAGAGGTGTCTGCACCAGAATTCGCTCCGAGGGCGGGACTTCCGCAAGCGGCGACGGAAAACACCAGCGGAAACTACTCTTGAGGTGAACGCAGGGGTGGTCAACCCCCGACGACGGGGGACGGCCTGCGGCAATTTCCGTCCTCGAATTGAAACGTTATTACGTTAGCGACGACCTCCGGGGTTGCCCTCCCCCTGGCGTAATGGTTGGGCTTTTAAAAGAAAGGAGCGGACCGACGTCGGAGACGAGCCCCCCCGGGACCCCGCGGATTCCGCCAAGAAACGAGCGGAACCGGGTAAGGGATAGAGCTTTAACGGGCACGCGTCGCCTGCGAACTGGACCTCACCCTCGGATCGTCGTTTGCCCCGTTTTTCCCCATTCTCCCCCGTTGTCGCCCGTTTTCACCCGAAAACCCGTGGAAAAGGGGTGGCTCCCGGTGAAGAATGCAAGGGAGATTTCGAGGGTGAGGACGAAATTGAGGGGGATGGGAACGGAGCACGGATGCGAAAGTGGCCCGAAAATGGGAGCAGTTCGGAGGTTTAACGTCCGAAGAACCGTCCACCCCTTCTCGGATACCCCATGGGGTGACATCGCCGCGAAGAACAACCGCGATCTTTCAGGACATGGAAGTGAGCACGAGACCCCGGACGAGCAAGGGGTGCTCTGGTCCCAGGGTAAACGATTTTAGTGCGCCTACCTCCACTAATTCCGATCACTCGTATAAATTTATCCCTAGGAAATTACCTCTTAACCTTGACCAGAAAAGGGCAGAATCGACGCGAACCTAGGTAAACGTAAAATAGAACAAATAAAGGAAGAAGACATCGGAGAAAAAATATTTAACATTTATTTCGAGTAATATAATTCCAAATTTTAACGTAATTGTTGCTGGAGGAAAACAGCAGTTAAAACTTGCATAATGATTCTGTGGTATCTGGAGGAAGTTCGAACGTTAGATCTAATAGTGACGAATATGTATCAGTCGAGAAAAGGATAGAAAAAAATAATGAATCGTATAAAATACAGAAAAAGAACTCGACTTCGCACCTGTCGGTAATCTCATGCGACACCCGCGCACAAAAGGTACGACGAAATGAAACCGCAGGTCGCGCTAATCCCTCCGCGATTCTTTAGGATTAGAACTTCCCAAATAGATTTCCCCGGGACATCGGCGAGGTAATTTCACCTCTGGGGGCATTAATTTGCCTCGGATACCCGGCGGTGTTAATCTCGGCCGGTCGTTTCATTGGCTCCGGAAAGTATCCGGGATCTCTCTCTTTCTCTCTCAATTCCTGGTCTTCCGCTCGTCGTAAGGATCGATTCCTCCTAGGCGAGGTCCCGAGGTGCGGCGACTCTTCTTCCCCGGGCTTTCTTCTCCCCGGAAAATAATTACACCCCTAAATTAGGGGAGGAAGTTACCGCAAGGGCTGTTTCTCTGGGAAAACCCCCTTAAAAGCCGCGAGATCTCTCTTGGGAATCTCTTCCTCAAATCTCATGAGGATGCGGCCAGATCCGCCCGTGTTAATTTTCAGGAAAAAAGTTATTGAATATTACATCCGACATTCAGGTGATATTTACATTATTATCGATACCTATTTCACTAAAAATCATTCGGTGTTAATTTTTAAAGAAATCCGAGCCTTGACGAAATCTTCTTTGAAAATTTCAACAAAAAAATCATATAGCGATACGCGGAAGCTACCCCTCGTTAATTTTGAGAAAAGTCCACGTTACATCGAAATCCGCAATTTATTTTCAGGACTGGCAATAGCTTCGGATTATATTACTCCAGATTTTTACCTCCCAGATCCTGATAGCTCCCAGCGTCCGAGTCCCTGAAGACCATTCAGAGATCGCCCCTGCGAGAAATCCGAGCTCGTATCCCTTTCGCGCAAAATGAAGAGCGCACCCTTATAAAGAGATCCCCGCAAAAGCGAAATCATCTCTGCCTTCCGATTCCCATTTCGATTGCAAATAATCCTGGGAGACCGATCAAAGGACTCATTTCGTGGAAGCCCAAGCTTTGTAAAATGAAACACGGCCTGATTAACTACCCTTACACTGCAGCCGCGTGCATTTCCTGGGAGTGCCGAAAAAGACCTCCGAGGATCTCCCCCCCGGCCGCCATCTTTTTCCCCCGACGAATCGTAAAGAGCTAGAGGCGTGCCCGGTGCCGGGCAGGGTGGCCGCCAACCTCCCCCTTGTAATTTGCATACCGTCACTCTCCGTACCGAATGCACCGGGCACCCCACCGGCGACTTCAGACACCGAGCCACCCCCGATTCTCCGGTTTTCGCTTCCGGTTACGTGCCCGAGGACGTACCTCTCCGTAAATCTACGATCCGGCACCCCCTCCCTCGAATTCATCCCCTGGAGGAGGACCCCACGACGTTTGACCTCGTATCTTCGCAGGGATAAGCCGGGGGATGCGGATTGGAAAATTCATCTCTTCGGGCTCTGCATCTTCGATTTTTCACCCCATCGACTCCCATTTCGGGAAACGGTAAAAATTGCGATTTCGCTTTATGCACCTGGGAAAATTCTTTCCCGTTATATTAAATTGTTTCTTAAGTAGGTAAGGGTAAATATTTGATTTAAGTAAATTTTTATACAGGGGTAGTTCTTATAAGGCAGCATTATTATTACCGTTGAAACTCTGTGAGAGGGTGGGAATTACAGAGGTGATAGTCAGGGAGGATATATAAAAAATGCTGTTACAAAATTAGGGGTAAACGCGGGGGAGGCACAGGTGGACAGAGACGATGCAACAAGTGCGAGTGCAGGGGTGCACTATTGCTCGTTACATGGTCGGCATTCGGCAGTGACGTAAATTGGTATTATGTAATTCTACGTTATGGTGGTTATCGGGATTATTAAAACTGTAAAGAAAGATGTCCGTTCCTTCAGGGGTAAAGAGAACAATAACATCTTGAATTGAGATTGTTGTCACTCAATTGAGAAGTCGCCGCTGTTCCACGTTCTGCCGTGTTCAAGAAGTAAACAACATTCCATAATAAGTACTCCCTATTGTTGATACGTTTTCCAACTATGTTAACGATTTTAGTAAACAAAGACCGGTCGATTGGGCTCAGCAAATGTTTTGCTTCCCGGTTCACATCTCGATGAGGCATCCATTGCACGAAAATCAATTTCACGAAGTAAACCACCTTTTTGCGACCCACCTCCAGATTCCACTCCGAAGAAGCCATCAATTCCCGATAAGAATTTAAGGGTGGATTAAACGTTTAAAAAATATATAACAGAATCGTTTTACACGGTTGATAAGAGGAATAAAAACTATTTATTAATCAGAAAATTTACCGTCTGAAAAACGAATATTTATATGATAATGTATACAAAGTATATCCAGTAACTAAATATGTTTAGTGCACGATAATAGTAAACGTTTCAAAACGGTATTTATAAGCAGATTTTTATACGGAAAATTATCTGCTCATAAACGGATATTATGAAAATTATATATATTTGATTATCCAATACGCTACATATACGATATCAGTAAGAAAAATGTCCGCCTAAAAAATGAATTTCATTACAGCCCGTATACATATTAAATTCGGTTAATCAATACGTTATATGTTCGACTTCACTGAAAAAAGTCGTATATTATATAGAAATAAAATGGATACGGATAATAAAAGGCATAGAAATTGCAATTTTATTTTTATTTTTATTATTAACATTATTAAATTATACTACCAGGTAGGTATATACACGAGGTTCGACAAAGGAAAAAATCGCAAATAAAAAGACACCGTCGAGAATCAAGTCGAAAGGAGTGATATCACGAGGGTGTTATCGAGCAATTCGCTGCTCAACACAGCTTTTTGGAATCAATATTCGCGCTACCAGTGCGAATGTCCGGGGACCCTCTCCTTAAAAATAGAAGACGACGACCTGAATGCAACCCCATCGAAAGCACCCCTAGAGCGGCTCTCTGGAGAACGCCTGTGCTCCTCCCCGAAGGAACTCCACAAGGTCCAAATAGACTGATAACGTTAAATAAAATATAAAATTAATCGAAAATCAGACTTCACGAATCATCGAATTCCGAGGATTAAGACGCCCATTCATCCTCGGGATTCAGGAAAGGGAGAGATCGCAGAGAAAAAGCACCATCGAAGACCAGACTGGAAGGGGTACTATCACATTGTTGTTATCGAGCGACTCGCTTCTCAACTTCGTTTTTGGGACCAATATTCATGCTACCAGTGGGAACGTCCGAGGCCTTCTTCTTTGAAAATCGATCGAGCTTCTTTCTATTTTTTCCTCCAATCCAAAGACGGCCTCGTTCCCCTCGACGAGGCTCTCCAACGATCCCTTTCGCAGGGGGCCCTCGGAGCCGGAAGCTCGGAGAGCCGGCGTCGCCGCGAGCGACGATTCTCCGATGAAAAAGCGCTTAATTGCGAATGGTTTCGCCCTCGGGAACCAGGACGCTGGTCCCCGGGAGTCAGGAAGTGATTAGCGATGCGACAAAGGAGCATCATCCGCCAGCCTCGTACTCCGGGGGGGAAGTCTTTTCATCGTATTCGCGACGATGACGGATTCGCGAAAATGGCCGCGAGTCTCTCTTGACGTCTAATTGGGCGGTTTAATTATATTCCATTAACTCGAGACAACTTATCGTGTTCCAGTATCGTTTCGAATTATTCCGTCAAGATTCCAACATCGCCCTTTCTTCGACGAGTCCGAATATATGCGCGCTTCCTACTTCCGAATTTATTCTACGAAGAAACTGCACGTAATGCACGTTGCACGGTTATCTACAACAGCCGAGGGTATTTTACGGTTTTGGAGCCCAATGCAAGAAGAAGGAGATTTCAGCCGTGATCCAGGAGGCAATTAAAATTTGGCTCTAACTCATCAAGACTTCGTGATCACATTTTCGTTGATAAATTCCATAGCGTACACGCTTCATCTCTTGAAAGCTCCTTCTCGAAGAGAATGCGCATCCTTCATGTTGCATGCGTATGTACAGCTAAGTGTACTTCGCGGTTTCTGAAGGCAATTAAAATTTGGCTCTAACTCGTCAAGATTCCATGATCACGCTTTCCTTGACAAATCCCAAAGTGTACACGCTTCATCCTTGGAACATCCTTCCACGACGAAACTGCAAGTGATGCAGGTTACACGCATGCATGCAGTCAAGTGCACTACACAGTTTCTGGGCTTGATGCAGGAGGAAGGGTGCTGTTTCCGCCGTGATCGCGGAAACCGGGGGGCAATTAAAATTTAGCCCTAACTCATCGAGACTCCATGATCACACTTTCCTTGACAAATCCCAAAATGAACACGCTTCATCTCTTGGAAATTCCTCCACGACGACCTTGCACACAAACCGTGTTGCACCTGCCGTATATGTACAGGTGAGTGCATCCCGCAGTTCCCACATCCGCTACGGCGCAAACGGGACATTTTGACCGCGAGCGCGCTAGCGGAGAAGCAATTAAAATTTCACTATAACTTATTAATGCTCCAAGATCGCATATTCCTCTACAAATCCGAGAATGTACCCGGCTCAGCCCTTGAAAATCCTTCCACGACGAAATTGCATATCGCGCGCGTTGCACCCGCCGCACACGTGCAGCCTTGCGGTTTCGAGGGCCAGTGCGGGGCGAACGGGACGATTCGACCGCGGTCGCGAGAGCGGAAAAGCAATTAAAAGCTCGCGCACGACTTGCACGAGCAAAACGAGCCACGCCACGCCGAGCTTTGCTCGGGAACATCGAGAGGTCCCCTCTGCGAAACGTCGCGGCGACAAAAATTGCGCCAATTTCGACCGACGAGGGGACACAGGTCCAATTTTGTGGCACCACGGCAAAAACGTGGCGGAACCACCGCGAGCCTTTTCGGAATATCTTCCCCCCTCCCGAGCCTAATCGACGACTGTATGCGCCGCGCCGACTGGGCCGGGACGCAGCCTTTTCATCCCCGGATACAACGCATTAGGGAAGCCCAAACCCCTCCCGGGGCATCGCCAGACAGTTAGGAGTTACTTTTCCCTCGAAGATTAAAGGGAAGGGTAGCACGAGACACAAATTGGGCCCGGCACTCGTAAAAGGAGAAGTCGTTCGCTCGAGACGTGCGCCGAGGAAAGCCGAGTAAGGGTTCCGAGTGGGCGGACGCTTCAGGGGTGGTTTGAAGTCTGGACGCTTGCGCCGAGGGATTATACGGTCCCATTATATCCTCGCGCCGAGGAGTTAAATGGCACTCTTACGTCCCTGCGCCAAGAAATTATGCCATTTCCGTTCTACATCCCGAAATCCTGCGACAAAGGGTTAGCTCTGGACAAATTCTTAACGTCCCTTTTCCAGGGGGTGAACAGAAAATTGGCTCCGGGAATCCGCTCGTGGAAGCCAACCAAACTCATCCCACGTCCCGGATCCCCGAAGTCCGTGTCGCCCATTTCCACCCCCGGACCGCGTAAGTGCCTATCCTCTACTGGTGAACCCTGCCGGATAACCACGTAGGACGTCGAAATAAAGAGTGCCCGATGATTTACTCCCCTAGGGGGCCCGACAGGAGTGCGCAGATAAGACCGTCCTTATTCGTTTATTTGGCAAACATCGGCTACGTAATCTTGGATCTCGGGGGTGGAAGACGCGAAAGTGCGGCCCGGGTCGTCGGCTCGTCGCAGGGGTGGCTGGTCTGACGCAGCAAACAGAAAATAATACGGCGACCATTGTGCCCGTTTCGTTTTCTGCCTTGTTTCATCCACTCTCGTTCCGGCCACCCCCGTCAAGACGACTTCGCGATCCTATTGTCGTGCCTCGCCGAGCTCCCCTTCCTCTCGTTTCCCACTAAATCTACGGTTTTACATGTTCCTCCTTTTTTTTTTTCGGCGCAAGTGAACCAATAGATTTGTGTCGGAGGAAGAAATGTCTACTTCTTGCCATTCTCTTAAAAGGCTACGGAAATCAAGTCTTACGGAATTCAGTCTTTTCCGAGGAAGACTGAATTTGAGAATAAGCTCCTAGGCGATGAACTAATAACATTTTGACCAGTCGAGAATAGCAGTTACAAAAAATGAGGGAAGAGAAATCTCTTCGTACCGTTCAGGAGACAGTTTCTCCTGACTGCGCCTTTCAACTTTTCCAAAGAAAACAATGATTTTCAAATGCAAGAGTTCATTTCCAAACAATGCTCCCTACCTTTCGTAGCAATAATACTTCCGGGGAATACGTTCCAAAGATCCAATTTCTAGAGATACGGCACGAATATCAATTTCCCCGGTTTTTCCGCGAACGATCCATCTTCCAACATCCGGTACCCTGGACCTCCGCATGAAAACGACGCCCGGATCATTAATAAACCTCTGAAAGGATTCCGGCCGTTCCCGTTTTTTCCTTCCCTTTCGTTTCAATGCGCGGACTACCCGAACAGACCGCACTACAGTCCGATGCATCGTAAAGTAATGGCTGACGATAATTGAGGGATATCGAGCAGTCATTTTTCCACGATTTCTCAGGTAAGTACGGCTGCCCACGACCCTCCTCGAGTTTCCTCCAAGACGATCCATCTTCCCGGGTCCGATAGCCAGGACCCTCCAGAAACAAGCCTCCCGGTCGAAACGCGCAGGGATCATTAATAAGCTCCTGGAAGGTTGTCTGGGAAGCACGAGAAACGAACAGGCTAAGGTCGGCCCCGGGTTGATAACTTACGTTTCTCCCGACCGCGAAGGGGAATCCCGCGGGAATACACGAGGTCCCGAGGAAGCCCACCGAAGTCGCGGGGGATCCACCCGAGAGAGGACACCGCGTCTTACGACCGCTTTATCTGCCGTTTATATATACCGGACGTGGGTCAGAGATACGAAATAAGGTTTCGCCGGCCCTCGTGGACCCGCGACCTGATCTACGATTTCGATCTTCCCGTGGGATCCCCTTTATACCAGAAAAAAAATCAAGGAAATTGCACCTAGGTATAGACGTACAATAAAGTCCTTGAGAAATCGCAACGGCGCCAAGTCTTCCTTGTAAGGGAAGGAGACGTAATCTCCAGGAATGCGTCTTTAACGCCATTCCGAAACATTCTCACCGGCCGCCCAGCCGTCCCTAAAGACAAAACGGAACGCGAGATTATCGTGGAGTCTGGTTAATGTCCAGATACCTTATCGCCTGTTGTGGAACGAGGCCCCATTCTTCCCTCTCATGTGGGACTCTATCGCGCGAATCGTTCGTGAGTTTCAATCGTGTGGCGATACGCTCCATCGACGTAACGCCCCGTATAACCATAGCTGCTGTTTTCACGGTCGGTAGATTTTTTCCCCGGCGGAAAATTTATTGGAAAATAAACCGCGTTCCCGGGTATAAAAAGCGTTCGGAACTCAAAGCCACGTAGAAACATTCCATCGGAACGAAATGCCGGTAAAGTGCAGATGAATCAACTTATTAACTCGCTGAAACAGGCTCGACGTGGCATTGTGTGTGAAAACGGGCCCGATCGATCCTCCCAAGCCAATTCGCCGAGCGATAGCATGCGAATCAGGCGCCAACTGCAGCAGGCGAGATAACGGTAACCCCTCTGGGTGTTGCAATCCATTTTTTTTTCCAGAATCTCGAACCCCGCGATTGAATAAACGCCTAAACCTTTCTAGCTCCCACGCTACTTCGCAGTTCCAGGCCCTAGCCGATCGACCGATCGACCGATCGATCTCCCCTAAAACACATACGACTCACTAAAAGCGCAAAAAAAGGAACAATTTTTACCTCCACCGTTTAATTTCAGTAGCGGCTCGTAATTTTTCGACGGGGTAGCGCCAAAACGTAAAAATCTTAAAAGAAAAAAACTTACAAAATGACTTATCCTGTTCATTTTGTGAAATACTTCAACACCGTAGTGTACAATTTATGACAATGTAACCACGCCTACGACGGTTTCCTTTGTAAGCAAACTAATTCCAGCTACAATCTATGAAATCGCCAGCACAATTCCCACATAAACTGGCTCCGAGACAATGCTAAAAACGCCTCGTGATCGTTCCTACTTCCACATACCATTGGAGCCCATGTTCTATTGGAAATCAGAATCAGCGCCAGACGGACTCAGATAATGTCAAATTAAGGTTTTTGTTAGCTTTCGTTGCTTAATAAGATGCATACCTGTATTTCGAGGAGATAGGGACACTCGGAAATCATTGAAAACTATTTCCTTCTTTGAGAATTGATTGCCTTTGATTTCATGCGACAAACAACTAGGCTATTTGGTAATATGTGACGTTCGGCCATAAAATTTTGACGTTTCAGGGATTTTCAACAATTTCCAGCGTTTTCTACTTGCAATTTCCAGCTTATTTGCACATGATTTCGAGCACTGAAATCCATGATTTCCTGAGTGCATAACCCCGCGGCATATTTAGCCCTTTGACTGCGGAACCCTTTCGACATATGGGCGAAATTCATCAAAGCGTGCAAACAACATTGACCCAAACGTCGGATGCCTTTAGGCGCCTATAGGAGCCAAAGGGTTAATAAATAAACACGACTTACGCCTAATGCAGGTTTTAAATTCATAAAAAAGGAAATGAAAACTATTTTCATAAGAAAACAGATACTCGAATGGCGGTTCATCGTAGAAATGCCGTAGCTCCTTAGCCTTTTACGGCGAACCGCCTCAGAGTTCAGCTATTATATTTTAATTTCGTTAATAGTTGAAAAACGCGGAAAAATAGTCCAATCTCGATGACCAGATTAAAGTTAACATTACTCATTCAAGAGGTTCAGGAAATGACATACTCTGTCCAGTTTGACTCGCCAGGCTAAACATAGCAGATAATGGCTAGGTCAGTGTTTCGCGCCTCTATGTGCATATATTTGGCGCGAAACTCTACCGAGTTGCTTAATTTCACGCTCTAAACGGAAGGAAAATCCACTAACCGAGTAAGACGTCCTCGTCGATGTTGAAGTCGGCGTCGAGGTCGCCGTCGAGGTCGCCGTCGAGCTCGCCGTCCAGGTCGGCCATCTCCTTGCGGCGCAACATAAAGTGTCGGCGGAGGTTATGGCGGTGCAGGCGGTACAGCTGGTCGTCCAGGTAGCAACCCGTGGCCAGGAGTTCGGCCAGGAGGGTCAGGTACGGCGAGGTGAGCAGCCGAGGATTGGAGGCCTTCAGGCAACCGGGGAGCCAAAGGCCGAGCAACCCACAGGGCACCACCGGGGCAGCTCCCGCGCTGACGAAACCGCCGTTCAGCAACTCCCCGCACAACATAGGTGGAGCTCCGGCCGCGACCGCTTCGCTACCGCGCCGAACGCGAGCTCTCCACCTGCACAATGCCACAAAACGCCGTTCTCGTCACGCGACCATAACAAACCGGACCTTAAGGTGAAGTGAAACCCGCCGAGGAACTTGATCGACGTCGATAAAGAAGATTTTTCTAAATACCTACGTTGCCGACGTTCGTTGTTATATTGACAGCTGTGTCGAATTATATTGGGTATTGTACTAAATGGCGTACTTCACCTGTTGTTTTCGTACAATAATTATAAAGAAATCGAAGTAAAACTCCAGAAATCCTCTGGATTCATGCTTTCTGAGGCCCTAATTGACTGCAGAGGGACCCCCTGCGCCATCTGTGATTTCCAGGTAAGTTAAATTTTCACTCAAAGACCTTATATTCCTATCGGTTTAGCATAGAAGCGCATAAGAAATTTTTTGCCTTTATTCCGCTCAAATGCGAGTTTATCGATTACCAGAGTGTTCTAAATTGTCGTAAAATTGTCCTGACCCTTTCGTTTCTCATATCAGAGCCTTCGATAATTGTATATTGATCGAAATATGAGAGCTCGATGCCGTTTTGGTTCTGGTCTGGGCTAAGTTAAAAATTTTTTTTTGAAAAATCCAAATTTTGAATGTGTCAGGGCAATTCTTACATGGGGTTTCACTTCACCTTAAAATGCATTTCCAACCTTTACGCGTTCGACCGAATTCGTGGCAGATTCGATAGCAATTTGGAAACGGTTATCGAAGCATTGCAATGAAGCAGCGTCCTTGTAGACCTGGACAAGAGAGGTGAAAGGGCTTGGGTCCAGCTATTGCCATGTGGAGTTGTTATTATTCATAAGTGAAACGTAAATTTTCTTATGGCACGGGGGCAGGTGTAAGTTCGCACGTTATGAAAGAGCCCCGTTTTGAAGGATGAAACGATTTCTTTTTTATTTTGCTACAGTTAAATACTACTTGTATTCATATTTGGATATTGGTATTACCGCAATCAGCGTAAACGTTTTTATCAAGTGACCTAAAACGCGTAAGGGGCTTTGATGGAATAATAAAGAATAATTAATATTTTTATTGTTGAGCCCTTTCGGCGTTTGGGCGAATTCATATTGCTGTCAAACACTTAATAATATCTAATACTTCTCTGTAATTAGAAAATACACTTCTTACGACCTGAATCTTGCTTTACTTTTTTCTGCCCAATTTTGATACCGTCTCGCAATGAAAGCTTTCAGATAGTTTTTAAAAATTGGACTTGCAACCCTTTACCTCAACAATGCAGACATGCACTTTTAACATCTTCCAAGTAAATCCCGCGCATTCCGTCACGTGACCGCGTGCTTCGTTTCTATTGGTGGTACCGTGACCACGTGACCACCGTGATCAGCGCGGGCAGTGAGATTCAAAATAACGATTGGCATCATTAGTAACATTTGACAATTCCCTAGCGAGTTCAAGCGTGGGTTAGCAAAACTTAAAAGTACTGCAGGCTTTGTAGAGAAAAGTCTTTTAACAGGAATATGCGAAAGGAAATCATTGCGCTTTGAAGTTACCGTGAGTCCGACCGTTGCGGTTCATTGTCCTTACGTTAGTGCTATCGCGCGGACCTTGCGCGGATTGAATACCGATTGCCCCGGAAATGGATTTCAAGCAGTGGCGGCGTCAGCGAGGTATCGCGAAGCGCCCGCTGCCCGCCATTTCCTATTTCCTGTTTCCTATTTTCCACCTGAAGCGGCACGACTCCGAGACTCCGGCGACGCCGCCGATCGTCCGTGTCAACCGGGCGATACTGGCCGACATAAACAGCACGCGGCGTGCGGAAAGCCGCCAACCAATCGCGAGCGTCGCCTGCCGCCTGCAGTCGGCCAATCAGGTCGCTCGATGGTCACACGTGACATCATCGTCGCTGGCTGTGTGGGTGCGGCCGCGGTGATGTCAGTCGCTCAGGGACGCGCTTACCCTCACAAGCGTCCCGCGAACGACGAGGACATTCCGGTCTAGGCTACGTCGACTTCGTGTCATTTACGTTTTTAAAAAATCAGAGAAGAGAATGTCTATAAATATCTACTCTGTAGTACCATTTCACTATAAAAAAAAATAATTTATTGTTATTTTTCATACTAAATTGTAATTTGAATATTTAGGATATTAAATATCCTAAAAATGAAATTTACTTTTTTTGACATTCATTACATTTATAGTATTTATTATATTCTTTCAATTAATTTAAGCAATTGGAGGCAGCTCTCTACCTTGCGAAATATTTTAAATGCTTTATATTGAAGTATTTTCTGCTTTCTGCTTCCGTCCTAATCCTAACCTATCTTTTCCCCTGGACCCATTTTCCTGGAACAGTTTATATTCGTGTACTAATTTGTACCTAATCATAATTCCGACCAATGAACCTGCGCGCTGTACGGATCATGCACAGTACATATATCTTGTTACCCTCGTGGAATAATTTTCAAACTGCTCCTAATTAAAACAGTGGAGTGGATAGGCAGCCTCGTTTAATTTCGCTGTTATCTAGATTACGACATTTTAGAGGTTATGTTCATATTCAAACTATGCGCACTTTTCCGTATGCGCATGCTATTTTCCTTAAAATCTCGGTATAAACTCAAAGTTGGGAACTTTTTAGGAGTAATGCAGAGGTTAGAGTTCAGATAAGAAAGGCATAAACGCTCCCTATGCGTCCTTCACTGCGAACGAGGTAGGTTAGTCAGGACCGAATCATAAACCAAACTTGAAATTTTGATCCACGTCATAGGGACTTTTCAAGTAAATAACAAACTTCATTATCGATTCGTTGCATTTTTTCCGATAAAAATGACTCATTCCATTTCAACGGATTTATATATGAAACTCAATTGAAAAATGCGCGTTGAATCACAGAACGTCGATCGCGCCTCCTCCGAAGAGGCAGCGGTGAACTCATCGACTGGCGCGTCCCTGGACTCGCGAAGAGCCTGCGCTCAACTCCAGAAACCGAGCGTTCCGTCGGAGCCGACCAATCGGAGGGCCCTGTTGGGTCCTCGGTTGCCAGGGAGTCGCAAGTCGTCCGGCGCAGGTGGGGAGAGCTAACCGGGTAAATAACCGCTACACCCACGCGCGTTCCAGAAGCGACGCCGAGGAATTTCGCGGGGCCTCTTCTGCGCGCTCCACCCCCCTCGTTGACCGCCGATTCCGCAGTTTCGACCGTGCGCCGCGAGAGGGCGCCACGGTCGCCGTCATCGTTCCGCGAACGAGTGGGGGGGCCTCTACGTGGACCGAAGGGGCAATGTTATGTCGTTTGGGACGACCAGGGAGGAAAATGGCCCTCGTTAATCCGTCCTGTCCGGGCGCGATCGTCGCTCGCCATAAATATTTCATAAGCGCGAAGACTCCGGGAGGAAATTCCTCCCTGGATCGGCGGGAGTCTTCGTGGAATAATCGAGACCCGATCGGCGGATGGAAAGACGCTAGAGAGCCCTGCGGCGGCGTTCCAAAAGCCTCCTTCTCGTGCTCGGGATTACGGGAATTTGGGGCTTCTTTCGTCCCTTTTTCGTCTCGGAATGGAGGATTCCTGTTTGAAACCGCGTGCGGATCTTCTGCCATGAAGGTCTAGTTGATAGTTTAGATGTGCTTGGTAGTTCTTGAAATTTAATTTTAAATAAATCGTGTCGCTTCGTTTGATGTTTTCATTTTCTGTATTTGTCTCCGGCCTCTTGAAGATAACGATTTAGAGGTGGTTTGACAAATGTGGTGCCTTTCATGTGTAGATTAGAATTGTTTCATCGGGTAATGTCTGTGATGTCTTGAATTATTTTAGGCCGTGAGTTCTCGCTTTGTATATATATATATATATTTTTTTTTTTTTTTCTCGAAGAGAATAGGAGGAAAAACTATCGGAGGCTTACATTACGCCATCCACTCTTATAGGAACGTCATCGGCTCTGGTTATTGGTATTACGGCATTAAATCGCCATGGATCGAATACTCGATAGACGCAATGCACTCTCGACGATGTCATAAATGACAACGTACATTGCGATGTATCGGAAATTCCAAAACGAGATGTTGACACGAAAAGTTATCCTGAGTTTTTACGCTACTTCAAATTTACAGGCAAAATATGATAACAATTTTTCTTTTTAATTAAAACAGAGGCGTTCGTGCAAGAAAACTTAATCCCTTGCCTTACGATTTGAATTCCAATGGTGCGTGCTATAAACAACAAAAATGTCGGTCATATATCGGGTCATTTCATCGTTTGGCTGAATGTTCAAAGACTCACACGTCTCTCATACGTTTTGTTTACGTTTGGCCCGATTGACATATCACGTCTCTCACACGTTTTGTTCACGTTTGGCCCGATTGATGTACCACGTCTTTTACACGATATTGTGGGTGAAGAGGTTAATAGACAGAGGATCAAGTTGTAAAGCGCTGTTTCTGATATTTTTTTAGGATTACTCTCTCCGCATGTTTACGTACGGTAATTATGTCCGTGGTGTAATAACGTGTACTCATATGCACCGTTATCACACCATATGCGTGAAATTTGGTTTAAAATTCGTTGTGGAAGCAGAAAATGAATAACGCATAAATGAGGGGCTCAGCGCAAGAATGAGCGTTTTAATTTGAATACTAATTTCATTACGTCCCGGTTTAATTAAACCGCTGATCACTCGTGAACCAATGGTTAAGTAATTAAGTCAAGGTACGCGTGATTGAATATTTTTATCGTACAACATACACTGTGTATATTTATAGTAATTACATTGCCGCGGCATCGTTTTTTCATTAGCTTCTAGAGTGGACTCCACGCTTTACGATAAATCGTACCGATTTGTAATCAGTACAGTTAAATTGAGTTAATCTATAACATCCACGTGGCATTCAAGCATCAGTTAAATCTGTATTGCACAGATTCATTGTTACGTGTATAATCATCTCAAAATTTTCTTAAAATTTGTCAAATACCTAATGCTGCTAAACGATTTTCAGAAAAAAAAATTCTTTTTCTACCCTGTACAGCGCTCGTATTCGAAATTTTGGGGTTTATACAATTGAAATGCATCGCAGGTGCATTTTGTTGCATCGAAGTCGCAACGAGATTGTCAGACATCGGATTATCAGATTCAGCTCTAATGCAGGAACTCTCGAATTAGGACGCGAGTTAAATTAACCGAGATATCCGTTGACGCTTAATCGACGATCCTGTGGTTCACCCTTTAACGGTCCGAATACCAATACAATCCAGACCCGGGTCCATTATCGCCAAATGGAGTCTCATTGATAACGTCATGTTTCGGTCTTCACTTTTGAATCCTCAACCGGAGTTTCCTATTTTTCCTCGATGCGATTACCTCGTCCCGCAACTCGCGAAGCGAACTTACGCGCCTTCGAAATAAATTCGATCAGCCTTCCGGGTGGGCAATCGATTGAGTTTCGAGTTTCTATGACCTTAACGTGTACCTCTGAGCCCTATATGGGTAACTGAAAATGCAGTCTGCACTCAATAGTACCTGAAGAATCGAATTCGACAGCACTCCTCCCTCCTAAGCGGGATCTCAACTGCTCGATTCGGGTACTTGTTTTCTTCCTGCAGAAACCACGATTGATTCGAGCTGCGTATAAACAATAACTTTAGATTACTTGGCGATTTATTATTTAGTATTTTCATCTTGGTTTACGGTGCAAACTGAAATTTGCCAAATTGATGTCTTCTTGGTTCCTTTCGTGCAAAACCTGAATCGTGCCATTTGAATATCCATCAATTTCCTTCAGAAACTACAATTAATTCAAGGTGTTTATATAAGTGAAAATGTATTTCATGTTACATGAGACTACTTATTATTTTAATATTTCCTTTTTTGTTTAATGGGGCAGAATGGTATATGATATCTCAATGGCGTCTTTCTTCCCTTGAGCGAACCCTCAACCGCGCGTCGTGCATAACTCATCCTCTTACCGTGGTTAACGCGATTGATTCGTGGGTTGCAAGTGTAAGTGCAGACTAAGCAACTATGAGACCTCCGTAGAAACAGACCATTGACCTCCGAGAGCTGTCGAGTGGTCGCTAAATCAAGTGCCCATGTACACACGTATGCATTTCGCGGTACATAGTGTGCACTCGTACTGAACGGTGCATATGTAAACCCTGGTACTTGATACTGGCCCTCGGCTACACTAACTGCGACTCTCCGAGGAATTCGCGTTTCCTTCCAGAAGCTCGGATTTCTTCAAGACGAGTAGAAGATACATGGATGCATGTACACGTCCGAATGACGAAAGATCATCGCTACATCCGTTTCCCAGCTGTTTGCTTCTTACCTAGACCTGAGCTGTTATATAAATATTTATTAATTTTTCAAACTTCAACGATGAAGCAGAAATTCCTCAAGGTGTATAGTACCTAAGTAAATAAATAAATAAATGATCCGTGAATAGATTATTCGAAAAAAACGTTGTAATGATAATTTGACCGGCACGGTACTTGAAGTAACTATTCCCGTGAGTTCTCTTTTTACCAGGCTGCCCCCTGCTAAACAGAAATCATAAAAGCCAGGAGATATCCATTTTATACGGTCTCTCCCTCGTGTTCTCCCTTGCGTAAATGCATTGCACCCTCGCTACCTTTCAGGACCCATCAAAATTTGAATTTCTATCATTTTAACGTTTCCCTTTATGCCATTGCACACGAAGGCTCTTTACCCTCGCGATAGGACATAACATATAAAGTTTGCGACCCCCGTCGGTTTCACGACTTTCCTGATGAATAATCGCGAGTTGCGAGCAGTCCATCGCACCGGATGATATCCATCGAAGATTCTAATAACTTCTTACAGTTATTAATACTTTCGAATTTTCATAAGGTCATATTACCTCAGAAGCCCCTGATTAGTTCACTGCAGAAATTAAAGTTCCGACCTAAACATTAAATTACTCCTACCACCTGTTCGCTTTATTTCTTTAATCATTTTTATTTATTTTAGCAACGTCCTTAAACTAATTTCGAGAATACACGGAGTTAGAGGGCATTGGATAAGACGTAATTCGATCTAACAAATTATCCAGAGGGTTCCCAAAGTTCCAGGTGGTAAATTTTAGGGAAGGCACCTACCTTACCGATCACGTAAAGGGTCCGGCGCTGTCGCTTGGCCGCATCTCCGAGAGGCCCTAAGGTCGAGGCTCGCTCGTAAACCCCGGCAAACCCGATGTAATTGTTCGCCAAGGGCTATTCGTCCTAGGAACCAGGGCTAAATGAGATTTCGGTAAAGTACCCGGTACTTTACTGCGACGCCAAAGGCCGCGGATGCCGCGACTCGTCTCGGCGATGTCTTAACCCGGGACGTGGGCGGAATTTCCACGGAAGGCCAAGACAGAGAAATTCGAGAACTTCGTAAGAAAAGTGACCGAAGTCCCCGGGGTCCTGGAGAACCACCCTCGGGAATTGGCGGTTTTAAAAGCAAAATCACCGCGGAAATATTCCCCTGCCCGGAAAAGACCTACAAAAACTGCGCCCGCGTTCGTGAAAAGAAATTTAATTATTCGTATGTATGCATAAATAAATAAATTGACACCGAATGAATAAACTCGGGAGAGAATTGGAATACCGAAACGAGAGTTGGCGTTGATCAAAGTGCGTCAGGGTTCGCTGAGGGGTTAATTTCAAGTAAGCCCATTTGCAAGCGATACCGCTTTCATTTGAACGTGCACTGTCGGGATTCAGGGGCGAGAAGAAACGGGGAAAAAACGTCGTTCAAACCGCGACATTAATTTAAAATACATCGGGGTTGATGTAAATGCCGCGCGATTAATACACCAACCTGTAACTCCATATAGAACCGGGGCACCCTGAGCGCTGCACTACAGTAGGACTGTACAGTAGGCGAACTTCAAGGGTGGTGCACTCGCGACCGCATCCAACCCTCCTATCGACTGTTGTCAGGCTCAGGTGAAAGATTCAAAGCAGCCAGGGGTGCTCGCAGGGGCAGGGGTCAGGGGGTAGCAGGTTGATTGATCGCGTGTCAGGCTCCAGCCGACCTGGCGCCAGTGCAGGGGTACTCAACCTGCCGACCGCGAACACCGATGTTCCCCTTCGACCGCTGTAGCTGCGCTGCATCGACGACAGCGCGTATCTCGCAGCGCAACTTCCTGCGAGCCGAGTTTACCGATTTATCCTCTTTACAGAGTTAAAATCTTGAAGTTTCAATGAACTTCCGATCGGCGGTTCCTTGCTAGGAATCACACCACGAGAATTATACCAGTTCTTCATTTTATAAGCTTCGATTAAATATCTGTTTTATTTATATTTTTCAAGTGAAACTTCTTATAGCGCGATAGTACGTGTAAATTCGAATGCTACGAAGAGGGACCGCGTTGAAAAGCGAAGCACTTTTTTACGGTTACTTCCTATTTGCATTCATTTTTGCGTATTACAGTCGAATCAATTTGCGGAAAGGTTTTCCCCGGTGTTGGCGCGTTGTTTATTATTGCCATTTAAAGTGAAATAAGAATAGTACAAATAAACAAGAAAAATCACCGTGCCCGAAACAACCAGTATCTAGCGCACAAGGGTATTTCATGAAAGAATAGTGAATAATAATTAATAACATCAAATAATTCTCATTAACTTAGAAGTTTCACTCTCGATGCGCGTGACAGCCATGTGCCGGTTGTATATTTTTTCGCCGTTCCTTTCTTTTTTCATTTAACGCAGGAATCAATAAAGGGACGCGCACGTGGGTATGTAGGTACGGCTTTCTCGAGGGGACCCAGGAAAACCGAGGAAACTCGAACGGTGGACTTGGCTCGTGGCCGCCATCTTGACTCCGAAGAGAGATCGGTCCGAGAGCGAGGAAGAAGGCGCGCGATAATTAAGCAACGATCTTCCGGAGAGGGCGAAGAGGGCCAAGGGAGAAGGCACGAAGCGAGATCAATGGCTCTTCGAGCTGCACGTGCTGACGTCTCTTATTTCCGAGTTACAAGGCGGTCGGTTAAGGGGCGCGACGAGGCCGACGGAGTAGGAACTCGAAGAGGAAGAAAAGATCGCGTCGGCTGCGCGAACGACGGAGAAGGCGCGCGGAGTTGAGAGGCGCACCTCGTGACTCCGAGACTCCGGACCACTTCGTCACCCTCGAGAGAGGACGGAGAGTAGACGTGCTCGGTCCAGGTTACACCGGCGATGGTTTTCGAGGCGACGACGCGGTGGAAACTCGGCCTGAAACGTCCATGCGAAAGAATCGCTCCAATTGATGCATTGATTACTCCGATGCTAACGAGTCTGCGGTATCATATTTTTATACTTTGCCTCGCTTCCTCCCAATTGATCTTCCTCGATTCTTCCTTATTATTATGTTACTTCTATTTGAATCATAAATAAATATCATACACAGGGTATACCAAAAGTGGACACGGCTTACGGAGTATTCTGGTCAGAAATGGAGTCGAAAAGTTCTGTACTATTGTTTTCTGCAGTGCATGGTCTACTTGACGTAATTAATTTAAAAATAGCCAACCGGGCGCGTCAATTAGCAGAACATAAATCGAAGAACTCGTCATAAAATGTCTTATCCTTTCGCTGCAAATAGTAGACCGCGGCTGATATGCATTCGGATAATCGGCACACCTAGTTAACTATTTCTCAATTAATTATTACAGGTAAACTGTGCACTACAGAAAAAAAAATTGTACAGAACTTTTCGACTGCATTTTGGACAAGGATAGCGACGGGAAAACCGCGTCACTATTTTTGCAGTAGTCTGTATATAATAAATAAAATACCAAACCTGTAGTAGGAAGGTGATCCGGATTTTGGACAGTTCACTGCACTATGTTGAATGAACGACAGGATACCATGGGGTGGGTAAGCTCAGGTGCACGAAGGTAATCCCAGGACCTTCTTAAGGTACAACCCCGGATCCTCGGGGCTAAGGGATGATCTATGATTCCGCGTATCCGCCTGTCTATCTCCATCTCCCCTGCACGAAATCCAAGGGTGTCTCCGTTTTACCGGGACAGTAAAGGCGCTCCCTATTTTACGCCGGCGAAGCGTAACGCGGACAACGGCAACAAGAGCGCAAGGAGGCTTTATGCTCGAAACTTTACGCCGGGGTTTTATTAATACTGCCGAGTAATGAAGTTAGGGTGCAACGATAAACCACGCCCTGCGAATGCGTCACTCTTCCGCCTGGTAGACACCCCAAGATTTCCGACACTTTCCGTTCTCATTGCTTCTCCATTCCTGCAATAACCACTTCCAACTCTTATCGAGATTCCTTGCTATCTTAGTGTATTATTTTATTAAAAAATGTTCTTGCAAGTGAAATCATTTCCTACGAGGGAAAATAATGATTTAAATTTTTTGAACAGGTTCAAGGTCCGTTCTTATCAATCGTTCCTGGAGAGGGCTTCGGACGAACGGATCGGACCTCTCGGGGAGAGTTCCACCTCGAAGGGGCGCAAGTTCGTTAATAAACGACTCGTCGAAGTAGCGACGAAAAGTGCATTAAGCGAGAAGTGTAGTCCCCTTGGAGTGCATAACGCTCGTGGTGCACCGAACTACGAGCGACGGAAAGGCGTGTTTCGCGCGGCGACAAAGGCGCGTAGTCTGTTGGAAATTAAACGAGAGTGTGGCAAAGGGATCACGCGTGTCCCGAGATGAAAGGGGTGGCGAAAGAGCGCCATCGAGGGGATGAGAGAGACCGCGGGGATGCATCGGGGAGGAGGAGGGACGCAATCGCGCCGAGGGAGTGAGATTGGTCCGCCGACCAGGAATAAGAGCCGCGATACAAAAGACGCGAGGAAACCATCCCCCGGCAATTTTCCACCCCCGGCAACCCTCTCGGAGAGGATGGTCGCCGTAATTCGGGTAGCGGTCTTGGAGGGATCGCTCCGCTTTAAAGCTTAACCCTTTCCGATTCGCGTCCCGTTTCGCCGTCGTTTCCGTTTCTTCCCCGTTGGAAGATTGTCCTGGAATTTTTCTTTTATTTTAGAAAACCAATAGGAGGATATTTTCAAAAATGTACCCGTTCAGACCACCTCATTCCGCCAAAAACCACTAAAATTTATGAGTTTCCGGAAATCGAGATTCAGGTAACTTATCTTATATCGCGTTATGTATTGGTTCCATAAGTTTGCATACATTTGTTTCCAGTACATTTTTCTATGACAATAATTGCCCGCTTAAATAAAACTACCGAAAATTTTTAAAGAGCTTGAGGTAATCAATGATGCCAGGGAATACACTATTAATTAATACGTGATTCCTTTCGTTGTGAAAAATGCATTTTTGACCTTTACAAATTTGTCCGCGAACTTATGGAGGAAACCAGTGATTATGAAAACTTGACCACATGAAAGAACGATTGTGAAAATTTCTCTCCGGTGTCGACTGAATTCTTCCCGAAGAAGGGTATTCTCAGGAAGGAGGGAGATTTCCCCGGAATAAGCGACTCATCCAGGCTGCAGGGTTACCGGGCCATTTTTTTCGCGTAACACGCTTCATGCGAGGAAAGAGTCATTCCATCGCAGATGCAATCTGCCGCCCCACGAGAGGGATCACGAGAAATGGGTCGCCCGGTCCGGATGGGCCAGTTTCGGTAGAGCGAAAAAGTTTGCTCCTCGTCCTCCACTCGAAAGGACGACTCGTCCCGCTCGAGGGGTCGCGAGTCGCGCGAATTTCACGAATTCCCCGAGCGGACCGGCTAAGTGCAACCTCCAGCGGGAAACGGCATTCTGATAGATCCCGTTAGCCGAAAACTTCGGAGAACTATCCTCGATTTGGAATCCTTTGGAGAGACCGAACTCGCAAAAGGTCCTTTAGCCGATTGGTTTCGCGCGCGGCCGAAGTTGCGGAACCTCCGGAGATACTCGCGGGGAATTTTCATTTAACGAATTGCCGCGAGAAGCGATCCCCGTAATCTTCTTCCGTCTGATAACGCGGCTGATATATCGCGAAGAAAAATGGTCCTTATAAATCTCGTCCATCCGATAACGCGCGTGATATGGAGAATTCTCGCCCAAGTCGGTCAAACTCGAGGCTGCCCAGGGGGGGACCGCTTCGAATTCCGACCTCGTAGATGCCGGGGGAGGAGCCTGACCCGGTTCGGTCAAACGGCGACTTAAGGCTCCCGGAGGCCGCGCGTTGCCTCGCTCGCCAAAGTCGCCAAAGTCGGCGAAGTCGGTGAAGTCGCCGAAGTCGCGAAACTCGCCAGAGACGCGAAAGACGCCCTAGCCATCGCTCGTGCGCCGGGATCCAATGAGGACCCTCGAGGCTCCCGGGACGATAATCTCGTAGAAACCGGAAATGCGGTCGGAAATGCGGCCAGAAATGCGTCCGGGGCGACTCTGATTCCTCCAGGAGGCGGAAACTGCCCACGGTTCGTTTCCTCCCTATCGAAGAGACCGGCGAGAACGCCCATCCACGTCTGCACCTTCCGGATCCGGAAATGGAGGAACCTCCCTTGCGAATCGATGGAGCCGTCATCCATCGATGGATTGATGGGTGGTTAGGTGGATGGATGGGTGGGAGGTCGGGTGAATGAGCCGACGGATACACGTCAGATCAAAATGACAATCCTGCATGTGTCATGCTGTATTCCGGCGCATAAATGCATGCAGCTCCCGAGCCTTCGCGCGGCTTTTAGTTGTCTCGGTGCATCGATGGATTTAAAAATTCTTGGTAAAACTAACTCATCGATGCATGCGCATTAATCTTCTTCCGAGTTTTCCTGCACGTGTTGCGAAGGGAAAATCTCAGACACGCCGGGTCATGGATATGTTTCACAGGCTAAGGAAGTCTAACAACAGATTTTTACCGTTTTAGATGGTAATATTTGCTTAAAAATAATTGCAAAACATTGATGAGCGACACCCTGCCACAAAAAGTTAATACTGCAGTACTTCCAAAATACCATCTTCCTATACATGGTGTCATTTATTTCCGCATTCTTTTTGAACGGAGAAAATATAAACAATTTGAATCGTCCGTAAAAAGGACACAAATTCCCTCCTTTTTTTAAAGTGATTGAGCTGCTTCACGGAGGGTCGGGGGAAGGCGTTCCCAGAGGGAAGAATGATTTTCCATTACGGCGCTAGTTTGCGCCAGTTCGCAGTACTTTGCGGATTCGGTATGACGGCAAAGATGTATTTCGTCCGCGACTTGAAAACCGGGTCAGCTGGCAGGCTATCGGAGATGATTAATGCGAGTTCTCGATTACCGACGTCGCCTGGAACGACCGAGCACACTTCGATTACTTTCAGCCCGGGGAAGTCGAACCGGAAAGTCTCTCGGAAATGTTATCAAGAGAACTCCTTGGCTTAACAATTAATTCCCAACATGACGTGGCTCGTTCTACGAAAGCCCAGACGAAACTCCCAAATATTAAAAAAAAAAAAACGAAATAGCGATTTTAAACCGGTGGGCTCCAAGCTTGGAACAACAAAGTCACGAACATATATCACGAACTATAGGCAATGTCGATGAACCCAAAAAATCTCAAAACGTTACTAATATACACGTATACGGAATATGATTTCGAACCGAATGAATTATGAAGGGTAATAACCACTTCCGTAGCACGATATTTTATTCTCAAGATGAGACGCAAGACGGCACTTGTATACATTAAAAAAAAAAGTATTTTATCCATTTCAGAAAAAAAATGATCGCGTACGTACAAAACAAGACGACGTCACGTGTATCCATATGCGTACATATGTACGAAGGCGTGCTCGGTGGAACAAGTTCGGCGCGATACGAAGCAGCATTTCGATCCCTCCGGTGGCCGGCAAGGCCTGGACAAGGGGACCCTCCTAGCCGGGATGAATCTTGTATGACTCGAAGTCCCTCCAGGAGCCATCGAGTGTCCGAGAGAGGAGGTGAGAGTATTGATCCCAAAGACAGGGGCTCGATCCGCGAGAAAGTGGACGGCGCAAAATGGTCTCGAGGCGGCCTTCGGTTTCTGGAAACCCTGGCCATTCGGTTTCAAGGCCCGCTGGGGTCAAGACCGGGCTTTAACTCACCGCTTTGGAGGATGTTACATCGGTTTCCCACGGGAGGAAATGCTCTGCCGTCCTTGCAAATATCGCAATTATTCCAAGTCCTTCCTCTCAGCTTCGGGTATTACGCGGCGAGGGATTCGACACGTACCGGGACAAACTTGGTCCGACTAATGTCGCGAGTGCATTCGCAATCGCTGTAACTTTGTAAATAAGTAAAATTTCATGAATACAGGTGTCTAAGCGCATTCGATAAACATTAAAGTTCTCATTGCCTCGTTAAGTTTCCGACCCTGCAAGCGATCCGGACCATCGTTCTATCATGGGGTACCAGGAAATCATGCCGGCGTCGCAAATGTCATGAATGTAGCAATTACTCCGGGTCCTTCAGCCAGCATCGGGTTCGACATGGCCCTGGAAGCCTCGGAGTGGCCCCCTTAGCAGGGAATGATTGATGCGACCCAGTAGCCCATGATCGCGCCAGATGCTGACGGAACCATTAATCGAGGATGGTCCGACCTCGTTCTTCAGGGGGGAGGCCAAATTCCTAGGATTGGCCGTGTTAACAGACGCCGAAATTCTGGGATAACCGTCCGGAACAATTGGGGTCTTCCATGGATGAATTCAGATCCACGACCCGAGTTAATGCTTTGCTCCACTTTATCTCTATTTTATCTCTTATTTTCCCCTTGATCCAGTTCTTAATTATCATTTCAGGGTTACATATTCAAGGTTCTCGAGGAATAATCCTCTAATTGAACGTGCCAAACACCTGGAGATGTGCCTCCGATAAAGGAAAGACATTTTCCTCCCACGACACCCCAAGGGAGGATCCCATCGAAGTTCCTTTCCTCGATTTTGCATCCAGGTGAGCAGAAGCCGGAAAGCGTCCTGAGGGATCCGAAGAAAGGACGGCTCCTGGTCTAAGGAGATTCCTGTGCGGCTCGTTAGAGTTCTCGGAGGTCGAGGTGAGGAGCCGAGAGGACGCGAGATCGATTGCCTTGGTACATGCACAATAACAAGAGACGGCGTCATGTATCCGGGCTAAACAGCCCATTTGCCTCGCACAATGGAGCCACGTCGCTGTTGGCTCAACTTAATTACAGGAGAGCTCTTGCTCCTGCTCCCTGCCAGGTCGATAATTCCCCCATGGGAATTTTCAGCGATCGATCGATCCTCGATCACGACCTTATCGGCTAAGGATTGGTCGAATGGGCGACACCCCGAAGCGCTCCAGATTTCCAAACATCGGGATTAAACGGACTTTGGTGTTTCTTTTTGGCGAAATGGACATCTCGTCGATTCTGCAGCGGGATTAACGAGGGGTCTTCGGGGTTGGAAGAGGCCGGAGTGATTGGACGAAGGATGAATTGGATCAACCTAGGATGAGGAATGGCGTGGACGTGACCTTATAAGGGGAGTGTAAAAAGGGCTCCGCTCTTTCCGGCCAAATTAAATGATCCCAAAGACGTCTCGAGATGTCGTGGGTGGGACGCGACCGTCGTGGCTGTCCAGATACCTTCTGAACGGTAATGGTAACTCGAGCTCTAGAAAGGACATTTTGGAGGGTCGGTAATATTTAGAAAGGCACTCTACAAAGGACTTTAAAATAGGAACATCGTTTACTGCGATCATAGACTCGGAGGCAAATGCATTTAACGTTGACGGAAATATTACCTCTACTTTCGCGGGATGGTCATAATTATTCAAGGTTACCTTCTGACCAAAAAAAAAACGGAACATTCGTTTGCAAAGTACTTTGATGCGAATGCTTTTAAAATATTTCACTCGTACAACAATTTTTGAAGAAATATAAAAACATATCAGGAACGGTTAGTCGCTTTAACCTCGATCATTTCCACGATTCCTGGGAAAGGATTTCATCGGAACGGCAGGACTCGATCCCTTGGTGAATTGTACGCCCAATGAAGCAACCGCCTCCGGTAGGACCATAACCGAGGGTAATTGCAACGCGTACGCTAAATCTACTTTGCGTCAAAGAGCTCACCAAAGTTCTCATAAGCGTCTCTCCCCGGAAGAGGGTACTCCATCAAACGGGGGCACCTGCAACGAGAAGAGAGTGAAATTACTTCGGAGCCACTCGAAACTCTCGTCAAGATGCTCGAGAAGGATTCGCTCCGCACTACCTTTGCGATGTATGGTAACGAAGCGTATTTGCAATCCATTAAAGACAAACCAGTAGGCTACACTAGTCTTCGGGGGAATCAAGGAACTCCGGGTCGACTAAATTGAAGAACTGCATCTTATCGGTATCACTGGCCAAATTATGTTACCTTATTTTTATTAGATTATAAATACATTTTAAGCTCACAGGAAAGTTTAACTTTAATTTCAACGTAAGACTATTATTTAATTTTTTGATCATGTAAGAGTCAACGAGGACCATGCAATCATAAAAGACGTATAAACGATAATAAAATAACTGCAAGTAATATTTAATGCCATGTTCGCTGCTTACAGCAATGCACTACCGTCGATCACACCTCACCTTGAAAGTCGCTAGTGTTAACAATTTAATGCTTCATCATGGTCCGTAATTGGTGACGTCAATGGTTTCCGACGCGAGTAATGTGTCGGTGCCAGTACTTTACCCTGGTCGGTTTCAAGTGCACCTTTCAAATGCATTACAGTTCGTACTTCACCGTGATCGGAAGTACTTCTGTACCGTCAGTGATTGTGAATCGGCAATGACATATATTCAGCACTAGTCCTCGCAAACAATTAATCACTCGTACTAAGTCATTGTCAATCAGTAATATAATATGCAGAAATACTTACACGTTCTTCCATAATAATTTCATAAGAGTGACAACGATGACCAAACGGTAATTAATCCGAACTTCTTTCTCAATGCACTGTTATCGCTCAGCAACGTATCTTAATTTCATACGAAGGTCATAGTTTCGTGCCTCTTAAGTCCGATAATTCCTATAAAATGGCCGAGCAAACATTTCCTGTTAAAATCTAATCACACTCTGATAAGCCATATAAATAAATCATTACGTATACCCCCACAACCATTTCCTCGAGAATCCCATAGATCGCTTCCTGACTGATCGAACGAGTCATTTCGATTTTTGAAATCGACTAGCTCGTTGCAATTTGTAGGACACATTCGTCTGCGTTGAGTTGGTCTTCGGCCTAATTGAACGGCCAATTGGAGATGCGTTCGCGCGAGCGAATCCTTGATACCAGTTTCGTCTAAATTGATTCGTCTCGTTATCACGAGCTCGACCTCTCGTCGCAGTCTACTCCAATTGATAACACCAACGGAGGCTCTACATGGATACTACTCCTTGATCTCTATTACCAGTATTGCGTCGTGCGCCGCTGTACGAACGACCATCCCATTGCGATTAACGGTAAAAAATAAACGTCCGTTCGTCGCAATTCCAGAAGTTATATAAAAATATCGATACATGGTCAAGACCATTGCGACGCTGGTGAACGAAAGTACGGACAGTTCTCCAGACTGCGTCGAGGAGGAGGCCCAGAAAAATGGAGCTGGCCGTCTGGATTTTGGTCGCGATCCTCCTAGTGACGCTGATGTACCTTTATTCAACCTGGAATTATAATTATTGGAAGAAACGTGGAGTCCCGTGTCCCGATGGGTACCTGCCGGCAGTGGGCCATCTGGGAAAGATCATCTTCCTGAAGGACGGCCTCTTCGAAATCTGCAGCAAACACTACAAGAAGATGGCCGGTCGCAGTATGTTCGGTCTCTACACAATGCGAAGACCCATTTTGGTGCTGCGGGACCCGGAACTCGTGAAATCCGTCCTCTCGACGAACTTCACCAGCTTCCAGGAGAACGGGTTCCCCATCGACCCGAAGGTGGACTTTTTACTGGCGGAGAATCCCTTTTTCACAACCGGCGAGGAATGGAAAGAGAAGCGCTCGTTCGTGGTGAACGCCTTCACCAGCGGCAAGTTGAAAGCGATATCCGACAACATCCTGAATGTGGCCGCGAAGCTGAGTGCCTACCTGAAGAAGCGCTCCAGCGAAGTCCAGGGACCCCTCGAGATTGACCTGAAGGACCTGTTTGCGCGATTCACCGCAGAGGTGGCTTCCGACGTCGCATTCGGATTGAACGACTCGTCCTTGGGGCTGCAGGATAATCCCGAATCCTTGCACAACAAGGCTAAGGACATTTTCGCGCCCACCCGGGTCAACATCGTGGGGCACGCCACGATGCTCTTTTTTCCGTGGCTCTTCGATATCATGAGTATCCCCTTCATCCCTACGAAACTCCAGCTCTACTTCGTGGACGCCGTCAAGAACGTCCTAAGTGCTCGTCAGGAGCACAGCTCGCGCAGAAACGACTTCGTGCAAATGGTGATAGACAAGATAGCGACTACCGACAAGTCAGGTCGCATCGACGTGAATATGGTTGCTCCTCACTCGGTGACTTTTTTCGTGGACACCTACGAGACCTCCAGTCTTACGTTGGCCTACGTGGGCTTCGAGCTGGCATTGCACCAAGACGTTCAGGCTATGACTCGAAAAGAGGCTCAGGAGGTTTTGGAAAAATATGGAGCATTCAACTACGAGTCTCTGAAGGAGTTGGTCTATATGGAACAGGTGATAAGCGAATCTATGAGGCACCATCCCGTCATCGGCCTGCAGAAGACCTGCACGGAGGAGATCGTCCTGCAAGGATCGGATGGGTTGACCTGCCGCGTAGAGCCCGGGACCAGAATCCTGATTCCTGTTCACGATCTCCACAAAGACCCGGAATACTGGACCGACCCAGAGTCCTTCGATCCTGACAGGTTCTCCGCCGAAGAAAAACAGAATCGACCGAAGTTTGTGTTCCTGCCCTTCGGGGAAGGACCCAGGATGTGCGTCGGCATGAGACTGGCTATGATGCAGATGAAGATCTGCTTGACTACCCTGCTCCTGGAGTACTCCTTCCAGCTCGCTAACAGGACCAAAGTCCCTTTGGAGATTGCACCCTCGAATTTCTTGAGCGTTCCCAAACATGGCGTCTGGGTTCGCCTGCGGCCATTGAAGACCGAAGAGCGTTCCTAAACTCGGGAGATTAGATGTTAGATCACTACATAGACCGTGATGTGGTGTCCTCCAAGAGGAGTCCTGAGGGTCGATGATCCATTCCGTACCAGCTGCCATCCATCGACGAAGATCGATAATTCAGGCATCAATTTGGGGTGCACCGATTATCGAATATTGAACGCGCATCGACCCAGCACCGCTTTCGGCTACTCCGGGTTACTTAAATCGGATTTTCGAAGTGCATCGAGTTATGGTCAATATCGAATGATGATTAAGGACGATTCTGCTGAATATACGATTTGTCTCTTATGAGAGAGCTCTTCATACAGAAGAAGATATTAATGTCGTTTCTAATCATGTATTCTCCATGTTGAGTAGCCTACAACTTGTACACACCTCTGTATATGTTATTCCAGCTTCTTAGTACGATTTTGAGCTTTGAATGGATCAGTCTTCTCTTAGAGTACAGTAATTATAAATGACGCAAGTGATGCTGTAAATACACGAGTTCGTAAAATCGATGTAAATAAAATTGTCCGCAATATTCACCACTGTACCAAAAATGAGTTTTTAACTCTCTAATATCGAGGAACGTTTTTCTCTCCATTCTGTATAATCTTTTATCTTCGGACCGAGTGAGACAATTCTGAATCCAGGGAAATCGCGTGGATATTCGAGGAAATTCGTCGAAATTCGAACACCCTCCCGAAGTGGAAATTTGCGACTACATAGATATCTGAATATCCGAACGCGTCGATATACCGGACGGATCGAACCTCGTTACCCGGTCCCTCTTTTCCGCCCGTTTAATTCCGCAAAGCGTCGCGACCCGCTCGACAGCCGAGTAGCGCGTTATAAATTATAGCCCCCTAATTACATATTAGCAATCATTCATCCGGCTCGAGAGTTTTCCGATAATTGCGACGGCGCCCTAACCTCCGAGTTGCCGATGTCACGGGACTAAGCTCGCGTTTTCGCGAAACCACCGATCGATCGACGAAACTTCTCCGAATTCCCGATCCCTCCCTAAAATTGCGATCAATCGATTTCACACGTTCAGAAAATAAAAAAGAATAATTATGTTTCTACAAATACGACCCTCGTCGAAATTCTTATTCAAATGTAATAAGTTGCAAATCGACGCTTCTACCGAAACATATATTTAATATTTGGAAATCGTTTACGAACAAATGTACAAATTACAAATTAAGGTATTAAATAACTCGCGTGGATTTTTCTTTACGTTTAAACTTAATTATAATACAATAACCGCAAGTCGCACGTCAGGTTTTTAAGGTATTGGTTCTCGGACGTGCCAACAAATAAAAGTGAAGGAAAAAGGTCGCAGAAAAAAATAAAAAGAGCAATGAGTTTCTTCTTAACTTTCGCAGACTTTCAAGTAGGACGGGGTGCACGTCGATCAGCAAGGCGCCAACCATCGAGTGGGATATTCATGAGAGCGACTCACCCAGAAACTATTCTCCGAGACTCTCGCCTCGAGTGTCGAGCACTTATAATATTTATGAAAGAGACTCTTCCCTTCGAGTTAACGCTGTCCACGTTCCGGCGAATTCCATAACCTCCGAATTTTTTCAGAATTATAAAGAAAAAAGAAAAAGGACAAAAGAAAACGAACTTCGAAGATCCCAGTGAAAGTGTCGCAGTTCTACGTCCAGACCGTATCGCTCTCTCACACGGGAATAAAGAAATTTCATTAAATTATCGCGCAATTACATACAGGAAGGTGCACGCGCACATCGGGAGTTTAAATCGCCTGTACTTGGTCGACTCGGAAAATTCATATTAATACTCCGGGGACAACTGCAACGCGGAATGTATCGGAACCCGATATATCGGGGAAACGAGCGTCCAAAGTTTGGAGCAATATTTACAAAAGAGATAGAAAACACGCGCCGTTCATCGAATTACGAGAGCGACGAGGGGTATTAGGTGTTGCCGTGTTTCCGCCATTCCAGTATATCGATTTCGCGCCGACATCCATTGGGACGTTTCTTTTTCCGCATCCCGGAATTATCTCATGTTATTGAAACTTTGAACGCCAGGCCTTATCTCCGCTTAACGCCGTTTCGCACTCTTTTACCGTCAAATGATTGACATTACCTTTCTCATTCATCGAAAATAAGAGTGAACTTGTGATAGAGCTTTTCTTTTTATAATCATAGATTATGATGTATACTTTGTTTCCTATCTGTTCAAAGAGGGCATGAGATAGCACGATATAAAAATAAGGTATAATTGAGATATTCGAAGAGGTAAGACGTATTCAAACTTAATTCTTTGATTTCAAGTTTTAATTTGCATTTTCAATAATGAACTTTTTGAAGAATCTTTCAGTTTCCTCACGTCGGATCGTAAAGAAAGAGAACGGAACGCTGAAACTTCGTTATCGTCGGATAAGTTCGGAACTGCGAATCGTCGGAATAATCCGAAAGCGAAGGAATAGCGAGACGACGAAACTGAACGGTGTGAAATGAAATCCGGGAGAAATAATCGGCAGGGAGAGACGATCGATGGGTCCGCGGGCCTTCGATTGGTTATCGACTCGCTCCCGAAGGGTCGTTTGCACTTCCACTTCGGAAACTAGTTTCCAATTGCCCGGCGGATTACATGGCCCCCTTCGACCTCGATAACGTTGATTTGTTTGAATTTCTTTATCATTCGATTCTTCGATGAGCTTTCTCCCATCGGAAAAGCTCTCTCTCAATAGGAACTTCCTGAAAAGTTAATGTAAAAGTTACACTAAGAATCTAACAAAAAATCTGAACAAAACCTAGACAGAGTACAATAAAAATTCAGTCGAATTAATTACAACTACCAGTAAAAAGTAATTCCTTCGATAGCGACGTTTTATAAACAAGGAGCTTCTCCACCCAGGCGAGAAATTCCTGGAAGAAATCGATTGATTAAAATTTGCGTCCAATTAATAAAGGGAAAAAAAAGGAAAGAAAGAAAAAACCGCGTCGTTTGAATAGCGACATATTCAGACGCGAAATCAACGCAGGGTGGGTTCCTTTGAGGAAGCGAAGTCGGGGAGATTTTCAGGTGAATAAAAAGCCCGGCGCTCGAATAGGGAGCAGCCTCGATCCGTGGGGCGTTTCTTTTGAACGAACTCCGATATTTCCGGGAGGGTCCTGTATTGGTAAATACAGGCCTCGGGAAAATATCGTTCCCGGTAAGCAGACTTGATTTCCATGCATATACGCTCTCATTGAAATCGAGAGTGGGTACTCGCACAGAATCGAGAACGATTCTCGCGCCTTTGACGTCGCGACGAACTATTGGCGAGGGTTAATTGGAAACTCGAGAGAACCGCCGCCATTGGTGGTCGTAAAGGGAGTTGGGTGAGAAGCCTGCATTGTATATGTGTGCAAAATATATATACGTGGGTGTATAGCGTATCTAGAGCGACCGTGGTTCATACGGCGTCCTGTATTCCGCTGTAACCACCCCGAATTCCGCACTCGAGTCACGATCCGCGGCTGGCTGTATTTGCACCCTCGCCTCTCGGTGTCCTCGAGAACTAATTACAGTCCCTCTTATCCGTTTTACGTTCCGCCGGAGACGTCTTCATATGTCGCTGACTCTTTTTAATGCTAGCGACTCCCCAGATGCGGGGCACTCCTTTTCCGAGCCTCTCGGAATGCACAGCGTTCTTCAAGGTGTTCCCGGGCGAACCGCTTTGACGAAAGGTACTTGCGAAGACAGTTTTTTCGTACTGCAAAATTTACAGCTACTTGACGCTAGCAGTACTCTTTGAGTCTACTAATTGCTAGCATGTTTAGGACTGATTTTCTGTAGGGGTTGCTGCCTCGATACTCCAGGTACAAGGTACCTTTCTCTGGATTCTGTGGTGAATTTACGGTAATTTAGTGCAAGTAATATCTCTCGGGTAAACTCGTCTTAGACAAACTTGACTGTATTGAAGTACCATGGTGTCTTGACTAGCTGCATCCACTGTAACTATCCAAAATCCCACACTCGAGTCACGATCAGACGCTGACTGTATTTGCACTCCACCCTCGCGGTATCCTCGACGACTGATTACAGGCCCTCTTGTAATGACTCCTTCGGAAGAGGGGTACAACATTTCGCGGATCCCGGGGTCGGATACGACTCTCTAGACGGTGCAACGTTATCGACGAGGACGCAAAGGAAAAGGGGAGGGCAAGTCTCGTTACTGAAACTTGATAACCAATGACTATTTTGATAGAAAGCCTTCCACAAATCGGCCCAGTCCTCCCACAAAAAATGACGATGACAAGATTTAGGATGCTTGGTGTATCAGGGGAGGACACAATGCATATCATCCCTGAAATTGAGAACTCGATCTTCTTATGGGGATAAATTGACCTTCTTATGGGACGTTGTCTCCGCTCGACAGCCCTTCAGCCTGGATTCTGATCCTTACAAGATCAACTAAAAAAGTGAAGTCGCTAACGCGATAGCGTATTGCGTGGGACTAATGTCTTGAAAAAGGTGAATTTATGAGACATCACTCTTTATTAAGATAAGATTTAGAAAAACAGATTAAATTGATTGTAGATTTGAAATCGATGCTATCTAGAACTCCCTGCAGCGATGGAATTCTGAAATCAGGAAGTCTCCACAGGATGCCCCGAGAGTTCAAGCCAAAAAATAATGACATTTCTGAAATCTATGACCCCGAATTAGGGAAGACATCTTTTACCGTTTTCGTGTATGTCAAGGTTTAAAATCCCTTTACGAACTTTCAATACGTACACACTAAGAAACAAACTGATAGCAATGCTTCTGTGAAGTGTGATGATGTAATCGTTAATCTTATCCACTTCCCACTACGTCAAGAATATCTGTATATGCTATCTGTCTCATTCGATATATGGTAAATGTTAAGGAACTAAAACGTTTTTCGAACACCATTAAATAATTGGTTTTATAAAATTATTTAATCGAAAATCGTGCGGTCAAGGTTTGACCTTGTTACAGACTTCGCTTCTTCTGGGACGCGGTTCGATTGGCGCACCCAATTGGGAATATTAGTAGACATTACCTTAGGGTCCTAAGTAATTACCAAAGTTCTCCGGGTACACTGTTGCCGTACTTGCAAACTCGGACTTGCCAGGATAATCCGCAACGAGCTGCAAGCAAGGAAACTTTCCTGAGATCTTCGGGGCCCTGGTTCCCCGGAATTTCTCTGCTGCCAAATCGACTCGACCATTTTTCACGTGTGTATGTACTCATTGCTTCCATGCGCCTGCACGGATGATAATTATATACGTTTTCATTTCTTTTGTTAAAGACGAATCTCTAATTCCGTTTTCTGATACCAACTCGACGCCATTCGAAGTTCCGGCCAGATTCGCCAAGACGGATTTCACGTTCCTGCTTCGAAAGCACTTAGGTTCCGCCTTAAAGTAAGGAGTATTAAGACGGACACTAACTTTAGATTCTGAATAATTACCAGAGTTCCCCGCCGTTATGCAAATCGCATGCCATACCGTGTAACTCGCCGTTAACTGCCAGCGAATCCGTAATTTTACTGCGAACATGCATTGAGCAGGTTTTTGAGAGAAATAATAAAATATTCCCTTAACCGTGTTTCGGAATATTTCATGATATGAAATTCTGCTGTTTTTTGGTTAGAATTGTACATAAAATGTAATATCGAATAGCAGATTTATTAACATCGCGAATTTCCAACAACGCATGTATCGCCGTAATTTGCAGGCCGAGTATTTAGTCAGAACATAAACTTCGCAAACAATTATGGTCAATGAAAGTAAATATTCCATGCCCCCTCTCAGGGGTAGAATAGTTCGCAGCGCGTCGGGAACAGGTGAATAGCCAAGGGGTAGTTTCGCCCTTCGTAAAGCCCTCCAAGGGTGGTGGCACATTATGACGATGCAAACATGCCTTCGCAAAATTAACGAAACTCAACCGGTAGTCATTTAGGATTACTTCTAAAAACTGTTATCAACAATGACATTTATTAATGTCGCGAAAATAATTGTACAAAATGGTATCACCGAAGAAACTTATTAAGATTGGGAATTTTCAGCACCATAAGTGTCGTTGCCATTTGTAGACCAGGTGTATCCTTCGGCCGTAAACATGGCGAACAATTAAGAGCAATGAAAATAAATATTTTACCCTTCAACTAAGAGAGGAAAGCACGTCGTAGCGTCGAGAATAGACGAACGGTCAAGGGTAGTAAACGTTCCTCCCTTCTCGCAGCCCTTTCAGGGCAGTAATGGGTCTCTGACGAAGAAAACTCGCCTTGATGAATTTAGAAAATTTAGTGGCCGGTCGATCCAACTCTCTTTAAAAAAAATGGTACCAGCGTTGAAATATAGGAGAAAATAATGAATATTCTTCCTCGAAGTCTCCTTAAAAAGCAGTGGTAGATTTGCAATGATGCAAATTGTCTAGTACGAGATATACAAAATAACTTGTTCAATTCAAATCTCTCTTAAAATGTGACTTACATCCCGGGTTTTCGGTGTTACGAATGCAAGCGTACTACTTACAAGCCAGGTGTTTCGTTAGGGCATAAACATTGTAAACAATTACATGTGAAGAAAATAAATATTTCACCCTCTAACCGCGAGAGAACAGCTCGCAAAGGAAACTCACCTCGAAAAATTTACAAAATTCAGCTCGCGTTCGATTGTAATTTCTTTAAAAAAATAGCCATCAGTAATAAGACCATTAACGTATTATTAACATTTCGAGTGCAGCAAGTATTATCATCATTTTTGCGCCAAGTGTTTCGTTAAGGCATAAACATCGCGTACAATTACGAGCGATAAAAATAAATATTTCAGGCTCCAACCGAGAGAGGACATCTCGTAGCGCGCCAGGAATAGGTGGACGGTGAGAGGGCAGTAAACGCTCCTCCCTTCCGGGAGGCCATCGAAGGACCTCGAAGGGCAACAGCGGGGGAAACTCGCCCTTACGGAATTTACAAAATTCAGAGCTCACCCGGGGAGGACGAATGAGGGGTCCGAATCCGTTGAAACATTAACATCCCAACACCCGGGGCCCTTCGCCCGATGACCTCCCGGATCCTGCTCGTTCCGTTTTCGCCACGTTAACCCGGAAGTCGGTATTTATTCCTAGGGATGCAATTGCGCCGTTCTTACGCGACAGCTCGATAATTCATCACGACCAGCCGACCATTACCCCGCCATTAACCCCACGGAGGTTCCCGCTCGTTAAAGGGAATTATTCAGCCGCGAGACAATGTTGATACAGCTAACAGCTGGCGTCTCCTTGTCGTCCTGGGAGGTGCAAATTGATTCCGGGCCGAGTCCAAGCGACGGTAATGTCCCTTTAAAGGGCCCGCGTATGCGCGATTTGTCCTCGATTTGGCCTCGGGATGCATTTATTCATGTCCTTCCTTTTGACTGAATGTCCCCTTACAGAGCCCGCGTATGCGCGATTTGTCGTCGATTCGTCTTTCGGATGCATTTATTCATACATTTTTCTTTTCACGTATTGTCCCTTTAAATGACCCGCGTCTGCGCGATTTGTCATCAATTTGTCCTTAGGATGCATTTATTCGTGCCTTTTCTTTTTGCAGGAAAAAAACGGCGACTATGCCACGCTCATCATAAATGACGCCATGTTGGGACGAGGTAGCGTGTTCTGCTTCCAGAAGCCCGGAGGCTTCCAAAGTCCACCCCCGATATACGTCCATTGCCGTTTAGTCCTTCCAAGGTGCACCTGCTGTTGCTTACGACCGCTGGTATCGAGACTTGGAAAACTGAAATTGATCCAGAGTCGAGGCAGACGCGACAAGCTGACTCGTCTGATCTAAAAGAAATCTCTGACCCACCTTCCAGCGCAAGCGTCCACGAAACCTTATAATCTCGATCATCGAATTCGACTGCCATGAATCAGCGGCTTATCGAAACCCATTGATCCGAACACGCGAAACAGATGTAACGGACATCCTACCGGGTTATCACGTGGTATATGCCCAGTAATCTCCTGAGCAAAGAACCTAATTCCAGATGAAGCTCCACGAGGATCCGAGAACTAAGAAAACCGGGGGAAAGGAAATAAAAAGAGTCTCTTCAGACTTGGCGTTCGTCATATTTCGCGCATTTTTTGACTTTCATGACCACGCGTTGCAAATTACGAAATGGGAGAGAAGGAGGCGCAAAACGAAGAAGCGTCCCTAGACCGATTCGGGATTTCCTCGCTTCTCCAGGCGAGGTCTCTCTTGGGCTTGCTTCGACGGCCGAAAGATCTCCCGATTGACGTCATCTTCGGCATGCGATATCGCGGTTGTATCTTTCGGGGAGCTTGGGAGGGTCCAGGTCGTATTTCGTGGAGATCAGGGTGTCCGGAGCAAAGCGCGGCATCCCTCTCCTGGACCGTCCCCTTCGACCACCCCACGGGGTCCTTCCACCCCACGGGGTGCCTTTGGAGGAATACAGAACGTGCTACCGTGGTACCGGAGGATAACACCAGTTTATGTGCCCGGGAGGTCGTAAAGATACGAGGGCTCGCCGGCGCCTTCCTCTGCGACGTTTCCCGGGACCGGGCGGGGGCGGCGAGTCGACCCCCGACCCGTGCCGGCACGGCCAGCCGAGCACCGCGAATGAGCTCGCGAATTCGGAGAGTTCCATCTTCAAGTGCAACGCCTTACCCGGGGGGAACCAGGGAAACCGGCGAGACCGGGGAAACTGTCTCTCGTTTCATGGAAATTGACTCGGGAGCGGTACCTACGACTGCTCCGACCCGAGAAACAGGGCTGAATCTTTTATTTATCCCTTTTCGTAGTCAACGCCACGTGGAGCCTCCACGGCAAGAAATTATATGCCAGGAAGACGAGCCCCTCTTCCCTCGAGATTTATAATTATTGCGGGTCGTCAACCAAGACTTTTTATGTGTTTCCGGTAATTGAAAAGGACGTCTTTCTCGGGTTTTCCCGAGCGCGTCGGGGCTGGGTCTTTTTGAAGGATGAGAAAAAGAATTTGTGAATGGATCCCGGTATATTAAAAATGAAACCTTGCAGAGATCCTGGAAGATATAAAATGGGGAACCGCTCAGATTCCCCGAAGATGGCCTTTTAATTCCTCGCCGGCAAGGTTTACGGAGTACTTAACCTCTCCCCTCGTGCCGTGATTGGGGAACGGCATAAATAAAAGGTGTGCCCGGTTTCTGCGAAAAAAGTGAGAGTCGCGGCCGAGGGTTGGCCCCTCCGGCTCGATTTCCATGAAACGAGAGACACTTCGTCGAGCTCTCCATTTCATCTGGAGATGGAACTCCTCGAGTGGCTCTTCTGGGACCGGCCTCGTGTTCGGCCAGATCGCTACCCAGGTTCGTGTGCCCGATGTCTATTCCGCGCTCGACAAATACGGGGAAAAGAGATAAAAAAAAGAAGGATCGGCGACGGGGAAAATCCCACGCCCAAATTTGCGACGTGCACCTGGATGGGAATAGGGACCCGAGATTGGTCCCATTAATCTCAAGGGTCCTCTTTCATTTCCCGACACCGGAGCTCCCCGATTACACGACGCCTACCCCGTGCACTCTCGGGATTGTAAAAAGGAATGGTGGATAAAAAATTCAGAACTTCCCGAAGATGGAGAAATCGGCGGACTTCCTCCGGTTCTGTTTCCCAGGAAACGAAGGAGTTTCACCGCGCCCCTGGCTCCATTTCACCGAGCTCTATGCATATTCCACTCGGACAGAATCTACGCCAGTCGCTCGACCGTGTGATCCGTAAATCTGCGGTACTTTATATGCACAAAGCTGTCGAAAGGGAAAAAAGATGGATTAAGTTCGCAGCGGCGAATTTTACTCTGAAAGCACTCGCTCTGGTGAACCCCCGTTATTTTAGGTTCCTTCGCGATTATAATAGACAAATTCGCGAGTAATTCGGATAGAAAAGAGGAAAGAGGATAAGAAGAGGATGGCTCGGGGAGTCGAGTGGTCGAGGAAAGGAATAAATGAAAGGATCCCTTCCCGACTCCTGGATCCGGGATAATTTCCCCAAGACTCGTCGATAAACCATCGCGGAAGGGATAACGCCCGGCCTCATTTTCCCGGGGAGAATTAACGCCGCCCTAACGGCGCGGCCCTCTCAGAAACTGGGAGAAACTGGGCGAAAAAGAAGGGTGAAACTCGATTTTCGCGCTTCTATAAGATTCTTCCACCCTTTTAGGCGCGAGACAGCGCCGAAAGTTCTAATTTTCCTCGTCCTCGTTTTCTTCCGACTATGAAATTCAGGGGCTGAAAAGGTCATCCACCGCTGCCACCTGAGAGCTTTATATTGAAAAATCCTATCGACCTAAGAACCTCAACAACCGTCAACTTTCTAGCACACTTTAACACTTTTTTTCTAACACTGTTAAATAACCCATCCTCGAATTTCAACACCTATTTTTCACTTTTTGGGGACCATGTAACGGACTGCATGCACTCGATGTTAACGATACGAGTGCACCGAATTATCACGGATCATAGTTAGATAGGCTCTTTGGATTAGCATTGGCCATAAAAGTGGCAAACAATAAAAATGACGTCTGAGAGGTCTCGCTTATGAAACTTTTCTTCCACCTGGATGTATCGAACCGATTGAAAATTAACCACCTAAATATGGAGGCCTTAAGAAAGGTCGTGACATCCATGACATTTAATTTCTTTAAATTCGTTGATAAATATATGTTTAATACTGACGTATAATTACGTAATTGTTTTCGTTGCGTATGGGGGTACCAACACAACCTGAAGCGAACTCTTGAAATTGTCTATAAAAAAATGAAATTTTGTGGGTATGAAGACGTTAATTATGCCTTCATATTAACGTGACAAAATTTCAAATGATACGGAACACTCATTTTGCAGAAAAGTTTCAAAAACGATTGACTCCTTGGGTGCCACTTTCGTGCCACCTTAAATCTAGCGTTTTGTTGTCAAAGACGCATTCGCAGGATGCATTCACAGAATGCATTTGCAAGGTGCAATCCGCAAGTAGGAAGCAACCGGCGACTTCGCGTCCCTCCGCATCGCAACATCGGAATCCGGGAGAGCACCGAGGACATCCCAAGTGCTCAGGCAGTGCTCCATCGGATGGGAAATAGCAGAAGTCGCTTGCATTGTGACTGGTCGAGATTAGAGGTGCCATTGTTTCCGCGTTTGCTCGCTCTGAATGGGCTCTCGAGTGCGGAATGGGCCCCGTTCCGTTCCATTCATTCGGCCTCTCCACCGAACTCGGCCCGGCATTAATTCCGATTTTCCCGGAGACATTTCGGGAAATACCGCTTTTGAAATTGGCTCGACCCGATGCAACCAGAAGCTCCGTTTCCCAGTTTTTCAGGGACCGTCCGGTTCTACGTTACCAAATATCGGTAGCACTCCGTTGTCTCGATCGCTCTCTCTCTCTCTCTCTCTCTCTCTCTCTTTCTAAAATACAGCTAAAAATGAAAATGAATAAATGTAGCGCTACGTACAAAAAGAAAACTGAAATCACAATAATTACGATTTATTAACCATTATTGTAGTAGACATTAAACACTATTCCATTATAGTCGTTAATTATCACAGTAGAAGTAGTATCTCAGTATAGGTAACGGACACCTGAATTTTCAAACGGGTTAACGTGATCTCGCTTAACTTTGTCCCCAAACTTTTCAGAAAATTAATTCCAAATTTCTGGGAAAAAATTAGGGATGCTGCTCTGCTAGTGGCACGTAAAAAGGGGCGATCTCTAGAGAAAGTTTCGGGGAGGCAAGGCGTGGGGAACTCGGGGAACTAAGAAAAGTGGAAGGAACGAGCGCAGGTCGCCATGTTTGTCGCACCAAAGGGGAAAAAGAAACTATCGGGAATAGCGGAAGAGGGAAAGAGACGAAGAGCAGGACAACCCGACTGGTAGAAGAAGACGGAGACGAGGACAGGCCGCTTTCCTCCCGATGGATTTGCTTTCCTCTCTCATCTCCGGGACTGCGGTGAACATTTGTTGCACCGACGCGTAATAACGATAATAAACTGCCGGGAGTGATTTAATGGTTCATTTCGCACACCTCGACGAGACGCCCGGATTCCGCGACTCGGTGTAAACGGTTCCAGAACCCTTTGTGCGAATACGACGAGAAGGACGGCACTCCTTCGAGGTAGAGGGAAAAAGAAAAGGCGCGAAGGAGAGTTGCCCCGTCAAAGCGTCTCATAAATGAATTTCTTAATTAAAAATGGAAATCTGGGTTGCCAGAGAGACACGAACGGAGGTGGAAGAACGAAGAACGTCTCGACGTATTTTGAAAAATACTCCTTTAATCTTAAGACTCTACGTTACAATTCCAGAGAATAAATAATGGATAATTAGAATTTTAAGCAATCGCTCTAATTGCAATTAAGCCATGACAATGTATAATGGAAGGTCAAGTAAATCCAGGAGAAGATGTCTTATATCTCATCGAAATTAATTGCAAAGATCTGAACGATTATCCAGATCTCTAATTAATGGGAACGAGGAAGAAATGCAAACGTTTTACGCCGATACATTCTGATTCCGTTTCTCGACATTCAGGGAAGCGTAGATCGCGAAAGGGTCGAAAATCAGGACGAGAAGCGGCAGGGAAAGAGGTGCGCACTCGTTGCAACCCGGAAGAGGAAGTCGTTTGCGAGCCAATCGGGACATTTCCAATCCTGGGCGGCATTTATTGCAGTTTAACAGGTTTACCTAGCCCCGGCAATATTGCTGGGAATATCCGGGGACCCCGAAGGGCCCCGTAGAAAAATTCCGGCCAAACGAAGCCCGGCGATAAATCTCCCCTTTCTCGCTCGGCCGCTGCGAGTCAGATTGCACCTTCGAACCGCGCGAGAAATATTATTCCGATACTCGACCGCGAGTGAGAAACTGCAATCCCGGGGACAGAATGCAAATACGTACCGCCCGGGAAGCGAAGAAGAAAAAAAAAAGTGGCAAAATCAGCGCCGTTTGATTCAACCCCCACGAATGAGAGCGAAAAGTCAAGCGGAGACAACGGAGTCCTGTGTCATGTCCGAAGAGGAAAAAGAAAAGGGAAAGTGAGAACGAAAATGTCCACCCGTGGACCAGCTGGCCCTTACCTGTTGCTCGGCCGAGGCCTTCAACGGGGAATAATTCTCGCAGGTGGAATTGCCAGCACTCGTGGAGGCGATGAGATAAATCATGGCACCTCGCGTCCTGTTCGCGGGGGGGTTGAGGGAGGAGAAAGTCCCGGGGGTTCCTCGGGACCTCGGGCCTGCTCGGGGTGGGCAAAGGCGAGCCCTCCCTCGGGAAATCAGAGAAAGATGCACCGCGTCGCCAGACTCCGCTTCCACCCCCGGCAATCTCTACTTCCACCTTTTTCCGGTCGCACCGAGATAACCGGAAGTCGGTGATCGAGTGCAAGGATATATGGAGGATACAAGCTAAAGTGCACACGCACGGTAATTAGGACTAGATCATTATCTCAGCCTGGATTCTTCTCTTTCTCCCTCCTTGTCTTTCTTCTTACGTTTCTTTCCTAATTCTCGTAGGACGTCGGAACAAGGAGGCGCAAGAAAATAGATTCAGGAGCGGAACCCTTATCAATGATAATATTTAACTGTCTTCGAGGAAGTGCACAGACGTCGCGCGTAACGATATTTCATTTCCACGCTTAACGAGATATCGTTCCATTCCTTGTTACCGTTTTTCAGATTCGCCAACGACCCCCGACCGATCGTTATAGTGCCACCGTGTCAGCGTCGGAGCCGTAGGGAGGAGCAGAAGGAAGGACGACTAAATCCGACAAAACGAAGTAAATCCACGTCACCAGCAGTTCTGGCAGGAAAAAGGAACGCTTCCTTACTTTTTCCTCCAGCCCGACTTTCGGTCCCCGAGCCTCGTTCGTACCTACTCGGAGCACTAGAACTGAGTGGTTTTCCGTGTTCTCGCAGACCAGACACGTAACGCATGGTACACCTTGTACGTACTGTGAGGACTTTAAACGACGACGTCCACCGAAAGGACATGTAGCACGATTTAACGCTGACTTTTTGCCTGGCGAACTTACAAATAATTTACAGAAATTTCCCGATAGTCTTCCACGGCATTGAAGGAGTGTCTTACTCCATAAACCCTTATAATATCCGAACCGAGAAAACCGTTTATTAACCCAGGAAAATAGTCGTCGAAAAAATTCGGAGCGCCCTCGCGGTCACCCATCCCAGCCCTGAGCCGGTCGACGTCGCTTAACGCGGAAGGGCGCACTCGAGTGAAAAGTTTTTTCAGAGGGAGTTTTTTCTCGGAAATTTGGAAAGATACATCAAGGGCTGGAAGAAAAGTCCAAGTTTGTCCTTGCGCTAGAACGTCGCGGGGAGTATTGACGTCGGGTCGCCTTTAAATAATGCATCCAAGTCACGTTTCGCGTCCATATCCGCGTCCCGCTCGCCTCGCGCTCCTCCTCGACGAGCGACTCCCGGAACCGCGACCGAACGCCGCATAACTACCCGAGGGTATCCCTGGGAGACAAAGAGGATCGCCCGGAGCCGATATTCGCCGAAGAATTCTCGTTAAGCCGGTGCAAGTACGCGAATCGATCTCGCCTTTTCTCCTATCGCCCCCCCCCCCCCCCACCCGCAGGGAGAGACGCTTCGACGGCGCGCCGTTCCCCCGGAAGGGGTGGATCGTAAACCGCTTAGGGGTATGTCTGCCAAGTCGAACGTCTACGGTCTGCGTTTTCGATATACACGGGAATTTTAAGAATGAGTTTCCCTCGAGACGAGAATTTTATTCCCTGGGGGTGCGCACGTCACCCACCAATTTCTTTCGCTTCCTTCTGTGAGCGCACTCCCGCTGGGGCAATATCCTTATATTCCGCGATCGTTATCGCGATTTTCTCGTTTCTTCTCTTTATGATTTACACGTTTCCAAGGGTTCTTGAAACGTTGATACGAGTACAGTTTGCGATTTCACTAACCATGAGAATTATTGCGATATACTTCGCTTGAAAGGAGGTAGTTTTCGAGAGAAGCCGATATCTCTCGGAAACGTTCTCAGAATATTGCAATCAATGACTCATTAATGTGGATTATTAATGGTACTTTATTTAGGAAGATTCAATGACATTTTAGCCTTTTTAATTTTCCTGGTCCGTCGATATCTTAACTTATGATCATTTTATAAAAGCGTGTGCGACGAATTTACGCAGTCCAGCCCACAGGGGTGAAGACTGCGGGAAGTTCTGCGCATCGACCTGCCGCAACGAAATTACGCGAGCAAAAAAAAAAAGTAACTGCGTAGAGACCTGCGTCAAATAGAGATTAAAATCTAAAGGTTCTATTGACTCTGCAAACCGCAGTAGCACCATGGCTTTGAGTCAATATTCAGTTTTAAAACAATCAAGCATCTCACCTCGCCTCGGGTCTCGAATATATAAGATCCGAATTTTCAAACCGATTACATTTTTGACCCTCTCTTTTTGAAATCCACTCGCAAGAATATCCGTTCCTCCAACCCAATTGCAAAAGTGGAAAGCAACGAAAAAAATCGATCATCGAGGGGATGCTATCGATCGCTGAACATGTGCATTGCAATAGGTCAGGTCAATGTATGTAGGTTACGGCGTCCTGGAAAGCGTAATGTACGTTACATCGAATGTCTGATCGGCGCAATCGCGGCTCAGAGATAATTATCGAAGCCCAGTTTAAACCTCGCTTTCTGAAAAGTAATTTCACCGTGGAGGAGAAATCCCTCCCTGGATTTAGCGTCTGATAAAATTTTCGTCCATCCTATGGGAAATCTAGGCAACCGAGATGCCTCGCCGAGCCGAATACCCTCCCCTTCGGATCCCCAGGACAGAATATTGCATTACCCCAGCCGGGAGGCAAAAGCAGCCTTTTCTTTTGCCCCGGATCCTCCAAAACCTCCTTAGACCCTCTCCAACCCTTCCCTCCATTCCAGAGAAACATAACCATTCCCTATAACCCAAGAGTACAATATCACCCAGGGATAACTATTAAAAGGACCCTCGATCCTCGTGTCCTCGTAACCACCTCGACTACCGCGGATCTCTATCCCTACTTCTTTCGCGATCCACGTACCCCGTACATTATTCAATAGCGCTGTTCGACGATATTTCTTCCCCCTTTTCTCATCGCCGCCAATTATACTCGACCATCCACCGAAGAGACAGCCGTAAATTAACCGAAACCCGGCCTAGAAACGATCTTTGCGATGGCGGATGGACACCAAGGTCTACGGGAAGGCGCAGGGTGCGCAAAGTTTGCGGGCGGCGCGGTAAGTACCTGGTTCGAAAAGACCGCGCGGCAAGAGCGGAGCCTTACCAGGGCGACAGGAGTGCTCACTGCGGCAAGGGTGCTCGGGTGGTCCGGGTCGGTCAGCGCGGTGAGTCAGGGGGCCGACATAACCACCGGGTCCTCGGGCCTTGGCGGAGCGCGGCGGCGGAGGGCTGCCGAGGGCCGCGCGGGGGGACGCCCAATGACTGCGGGGCCCGGTCGGGAAAACCGTGTCACTGTGCGAGCCACTTAAGCTTAGGACGAGGTTATACCGGAAAGCGCGACTAGTTCGCGAGGCGATCGCCGCGGCGCTGGCGCGCGTCGAGAGCCGTCGGCGGGCCAACCCCGACGAACTCGCGGCGCCCCGCGCGCAGAGCCCCCTGCGCCGACGCCTCCGCCAGGGACGAACAAAAGCGCGCTCAGGCCCCGAGCCAATCTCACGCTCGGCTTGGCTCGCGCTCTCTCTCTCTCTCCCTTCCTTTCTTTCTCCCGCCGCCGCCTCTCGGCCGCGCCAGGAACGGCCTCTTGGACTCCGGCGAGACGGCAGCTGAATGCCGAATTCGGAAAGCGTTCTTTTGGGGGTTTTCGTTTTTCTTCCCTTGTTTTCTCGCGATGGCCCGCCCTTTTAATCCCGGTCGAGTCGGTGTGAATGCAGCTCTTTAGAGTCGCCCAGAGTTCAAGGACACCGAGAGGCTCTTAAAGGGGACGCCGATACGGGTGACTCGTTACGGACCTTGAAATCCGAGGACTCGAGAGAGGGAGGAATCTAATTGCGGCAATGTTGGGGGTGAGGGTTTTGTAAGCGTGGATTCGGGGGTAACGGAAACGGTTTATCATGTTTTCGGGACTCGGAGAGTTCCGCGTTTGCGGGAGTTGCGGAATAACGTTGCTTCACCCTTGGTGAAAGCGACTGCGACGGGTTAGAGCACGCTGCGCCCCCTCGCGGAGGCGCCAAGTGTTAATCGGCAGACAAGGGAGTGGAATTGAAAACTCGTCGAATGTTTTACGAATCATCGACTCATCAATCCGCTGGCAGTAATGAAATACTCGTTAACACTTAACGAACAGGGCGAGCGGGGAGTTTCACCGCGCGGAAACTTTCCTTTCAGGGAATGAACAACGGGGAGCTGAAGGAACTCAAAAGAGCGACAGAGCGACAGAGCTTCGGAAACGAGGGGTGAACCTTTGACCTTCCATTTTTTACAAAATTATCGCAGCTGCCTGTATAACCCTGCTCGATGTTTCATTTTTCGATCGACGGAATCGACGCGAAAGCGCATAGATGCGAAGTAAATTCCTACCCGTCAAGAAAGTGGAACTCAAAGCTCGTCAAATATCTTTCAAAGTATTCATAAATGATATTGAAATGTTTTTTAATATTTAACGAATAAAAGATGAAGAGTTAAACGGAATAGAAACTTCTCTTTCGGTTAAAAAAAGAGGAAAGGAGGAGATAAAGAAGAATCGCGAATGTATGAGCGACAAAGCGATTCGCTTAAAAACCGAATCGTTGGTTCCTGGCATACAACGTTGACAACGGTACAAAAATCAATACAACTTCGCCCGTACCCGGGAAAGCCCTGTCCTTCCGGAAACGCTCGAACCGCCGTTTCCAAGACTCCACCACGAAATTCGTAAGAATTTCGGCATCTTTGGAAAAGTAAAAAACTTGAGAAAATTCGCGGAAACGACTTCATTCACTCTTCCGGTGATTCGGAGGACTGCGCGGAATTAATCATTCGAAGACCAGCTCCAATTCTTCGATCTTGGTAAATAATTACTGAAAAATGCTGAAGAAATGTGCGACTCAACGAATGCCAAAGGGTTGAAAGGAGGAAACGCCGAAGGGCGGTGGAGGCGGAAAGAGGGCGGGCACCCGCAATCCGAGAGGCGGTGGAGAGAATCTGACCCTCGACCTCTTATCCGTGGCCCCTCGCCCGCAATCGATCTCGCGATTCGCGTGCTAGCTAATTGTCGGGGGGATATCGACCCCTCTATCGGCGAGGATCGCGCACGCGCTCGGGGTGCACAACCCCCGATGGAATTAGCCGTGCAATTTCGTCGGCTCGAGAGACCGACCTGCGATTCAATAGGTGCACATACTGGGTGCACCGCTGCATTCCGAGATGCAGTCGTAGACGCGAAATCGTTGCACCCAAAATAAACGGACCGCGGGGCATATCGTTGAGAAAACTCGTCCTTGATAAGAAAATACTACGAACAAGGGAAGTTCAGTCGATAAAAATCGTTGCAACGACTGCCTTAGTAGTAGTAGACTTCGCGAAATCATTTTTTGTCGATTTGCAAGCGACTGGAGAAGTTTCCGACATTCTCCTGGAACGAAACCGTCGGGTCTGCCTCACGGTACGCTAATTATTCCCCGCGTATGTTAATTATCGAGATAACCAATTTATCGAACCGACAGGAGAGGGGCACGTAGAGGCTAACGCGAGCTTCCACGTGAGTCCGCGTCTCTCAAGGGCGGTAATTAACCGTACCGCTCCTACTCGATGTCATCAAGCCCTTTGACACGGTTGACCACTTTCTGCTCCCTTCCAAAATTCATGACCTCGAATTCCCATTGGCGAACGTTGTGCCGATTTCTCTCCTGTCTCTCTAATTGGCGCAGGCGGTTTAACCCGGATATTAAAAAGGATCCTTCTTCGAATGGCCAAAAACGAACCTAATTCGTTTCCGAAATACATGTGGGGAAGGAACCGCATTTGAGCTTTCAAAAATGAACCGTTTGTAGCCACTGAAAATCCCGAAAGAGGTGTATGTGTGTAACTTTTTATGTATTAGAAAAAACAATTGTCCTCATATTTGCCACTCGTAACCAGTCGCGTATAATTAATAACGCAGTTGGCGCGTGGAGTGGCGAATCGCTTCGAGTATTTGAAAAAACGATTCCCCGGGGGTTGACTTTTTCTCCCGGAATCATCGGGGGACTTTGCGAACCTTGCATTTCTCATTGGCCCCGGGCATTTCGCGCTCCTCCACCCGGGATATTTAATAAACGCTCTTTCCCTCTCTGTCAAATCGAATTACAGCGCGACGACTCGCGGCCACTCGACTCCAAGATGCGCGGCGAATACGCGACGCGGAAATTATGTTCCCGGCAAAAAAGCTCGTCGCGACGCTCCGTTTTAATGATCCCTGGATTTTTGTAATTAGTCGGGGCTTTTCCGCGGCTGGCTTTTTTCATTCCCGCGGCTTTATTTATTCCTGCCCGTCCGGCGAGCCTCCGCGATTGTTCGCGGTTTCGCGACGAGAGAAATCGGAAAATTGCCATTTTTCCCGCAATAATTCCTCGAGTAATGCGCCTTTTTACGGCGTATACGAAAAGTGCACTTTTTCGTCCTAAATCGCGAACACGCGTCTTCTTAATTAACCGGCACGTAATATTCGCACAAATAGCTGACGCCGGATTTATTCCACGCGAGAGAGCCGGTGTCAACGGATGAAAAATGGAAAATTAATGTTATCGGTGGGAACTGACAGATACCCCCTTTCCCAAGAGCTCGGGGGAGTGCCAGAGGTGGGTGGGTATTTAAACGGATGGAGGGGAACCGCGATAAAGTAAATGACACTGAGCGAGCTCGCAATGAGATCCGAGGAATAATGTCCTGTATTTAATCCCTCTTCTCGTCGAGCTTTTATCGCGAATAAATTCCGACTCGACTGCGTTATTAACCGATTAATCATGACTTCGATCCCTCGTTAGGAAATCGCAAAGTCGTCAGGCCGTGCGCCATTGTTTCTCTTCCTTTTCCTCTTTTCCTATCCTGCTAGAAATATTCATAACATTCATGCACTTTTAGTACATATGGGTGTAGTAGAATTATACATGTAATGTCCTAAAAGTGAATTAGTATACATTTATTACGAATTTCTAAATAAATTTATACTTTGACGACGTGTTATAGTCTTATGAAATTTCATGAGAAAATTAATACACTTATGTACTGAATTTATAACACATCTTATAAATTGATTGCAAATATATTAAAAACTTAGTACACCATGTCTGAATAAAACATCCAACAGAAATATTATAAAATTATAATATTTTCTTTTTTAACAGGGTAGAAATCATGGAAACCTCTATTCGGGCTGTTCAGCGTTGACTTTTAGGGTAAATTCAATGTAGGAGTACGCTTCGGGGGGAGGTTTTTGCACCGTGTAATGTATCCTCGAAACATATGTATCCCGTGCGACGAAAACAGAATAGAATTCCATTCGCGCGAAGATGCGCACCCCCGTAATTGCAATCGTTACTCGCAGCGACCTAGTTGCAACAACCGGAGCGTCCTTGTTTCAACTTCGTATACGTACCCGTAAACGACATCCCCGACGATGACTCGGTACCCCGGCGATCAATCGGTTACCAACATCGAAAATATTTGCGCCTCTTTTCGAACATGCGACCCCTTCTGTTCTTCAATTTTACGAACCCTCCACCATATCGGCGTCGATAATCCAGCCCTTTATAATCCGGGTTAAAAAATAGTGGAAAGGATATAATTCCGAGAACTAGTAGGTAAAACTACGCTCGCTGAAAATTATTCCTTACACGAACCATTATCCTTGGCATCCCTAGGACGTGGCCCAAATCTTTTCTACTTTTCCAAGAATATAGAACTCCAAGAATTGCATCTCCCCGGACACGAGGATAAAAATGCACAAGGATCAGCTAGTCGTATATTAATTTATATAGAACTTATTTTACGCTTCGTCTACGTTTTGTTTAATAATTTAGAATAATATCAACGCGATCCCTTTTAAACGAAAATGCTAAACGCGAGGCATCGACACACGATACAACGGTGTTAAGAAATAATTCCTATAATCACATAAAATAAAAATAACTATCCTTTAAGGTGCTCGAAGCTTGATACAAGCTTAAGGTGATACGAAAATGGCATCTGAGGAATCCATCGTTTATGAAACTTTTCTCCAAACTGGGTGTACCGAGTCGTTTGAAATTTCACTACACGAATGAAAAGGTTCCAAGAAGGATTCCTATACCCATGAAACTTCATTTTTGACACAGGTGTTTTTTTATATTTATACACAAATTTAAAAGAAGAAGTGTCATGGATGTTGAAAAATCCAGAGCCTCCAATTTAGACATAGGCCAGGTTTAGAGCCTTCAAATTCTCGTAGTAAAATTTCAAAAGATTCGGTGCACCCAGTTCGGAGAAAAGTTTCATAAACAAGAACCCTCGGACGCCGCTTTTGAATCACCTTAAAGTCTGTAATTTTTAAAAATTACGAAGAAACTGACACGTGGACCCGAGCGAAATTTCTCAACCAAACAATTTTTCTAGTTAAACGTAATTTCGGAAGTTAGCAGCAATTTTCATTTTTCGCTCATATTGCCGTAGAGCGGCTCGCGTATATTACACACCGTACAGCTGTACATGTAAAAGTGGCATACAATGCACGGACACGTCGGGGGCGATGCAGAAGCATTAGAGGGTGATTGTAATTTCACGGGTGACGTCACACGACCACCCCCGTGGATTTTCGTTCGTTCTCGCTCGGATTACCTCGCAACCCGGCAAATCGAATCGAGACAGCGAAAGGGAGAAAGCACCCCTGCCGAATGGCAGCCAGACGGCGGCCTATTACTATTTTTTATCATTCGAGCGCCGGGACGCCAGTGGTTCTCCCCGGAAGCATTAAAACGTATCGTCGAGCCCCCTCGACGATACTCCAGGCGACGGTCGTCGTGGTTACGAATTTTCCTCGCGCTTAACAAAAACCTGTAGCCTCCTCCAGCGAAGGGTTTGCGAATTTTCCTCCCCGCCTGGCGAAACGTTCGAGCACCCTCGAGGACGACGAACCGCCGCATTCTCTCTGATAACCAGCGAGACACATTTTCGCCATTTCGAGGATGTATCCACGCAGGATTCCTTTTTTCCCATGATTTCCTCGCGCCTAAAATCGCGTACCTCCCTTCTACGATAAACACCTCGCGTTCGGTTATTTAATCTCTCTGTTTTTTCGGATCCAATTTTGTCCGTCGAATAGGAGATATGAATGAAGCGCTTTCCCAAAACGCAAGTTGCTTAAGTAAAATTCTTACCTTGGAAGTGAAACGTTATAGGGCTAGACAATCGTAGCGAGCCCGACGAAATCGTTTCGCCAAACGGCCAATAAAATCGTAAAACAACGCAGGGGAGGAAGCGAGCCAAGAGCAACCCCCGGCACCCGGCGGAGATATTAGGACCGCCTTCGTATCTCAAGGAACCCCCTCGACCGCCCCGTTCCACGGCAGCGATATTTAGTATCGCGGAACGGCGGCGGTTGTGCCCGGAAGGGGGACGCCGTGGTATCTGGCGGCTTATCAAAAATTAAAATTTCATTCGGGCAGACGCCGCTATCGTGTGATCCGGCAGTTTAGGCGGTGCCACCGGAAGGAAAGCCGGCCGAGGGCGGGACTCGGAGGGGAGACCGGAAAGAACTCTAATCGCAAGGAACCAACTTTCCCCCGTTCCGTTTAAGGTTAGCTGCTTCGGTTCGGCAAACTTTTCTTCGGCGTCCCGTCGACGACGTCCTCTCTTAGGTCGCCAAACGCCGCTTTCGACGCCCCCAAAGAGTGTCGATAGTATTTTCGTTGCAGCGTCGAGTCCTAAGATAATTTGAAAATTGTCTAAACACGGGGGATAAAGGAATCCCTTATTCACGTTAAGTGGGTTAGTAGGTTGTGAAATGCGCTTTAATCGAAATTAGTTTAGAAGAAAATATGTTCTATACCTTTTCATTTTTATTTAACCTTACTTCGATTGAAACGCATTTCTCAACCTACTTACCCCCTTAAAATGTTCACGAATTCGGTGACACTATTTGGTGACAAAGATGTTCACTTTATTTGGTGACAAAAATGTTCACTTTTTTTGGTGACAAAGATGTCGTTGATTCTTAATGTGATTACCCACGATGGTTTATAGATGTGACCACCAGATACTGGAATAAGGGGTTGGGCGAACCTGGAATCACAGCGAGAGTGCGATTAAAGTTTCCACCAAAATCATGGTTATGTCCCCGGCGTCCACGTGGTGCACCATGAAAACCTCGCCGAGGGTTTGAGGTTTTACGATTGGTAGGCCACCCGAAATTTGCATGTTATTGGGGAAATATGTCGCAGGGGGGGTTGAGATCTCCGCATGCCGTAGGACACCTCCTCCGATCAGATTTGAATCAGGGCAGTGGAGTGCCCACTAGGCGAAAAAATGAATTAAGCACAGAATTTACATGTAAGTTTTACCATAAACTCCGAAATAGCTGTACCACCCATAATTAATAATGAAATATCTCCGTTACTCCGACAACTCTTGAACGTAAATCGTCAAATCAAAAAGGATACACTTTCGAACAAATCAAACTCTCCATGAATAATTTTATAATATATTCTTTAGAATATGTGCAGCGTCCCTTTTATCCTTTAATTTCTCTCATCTCAGTGCAGAACGCAACAACGCGAAACGATCCATCGAGATAACCTAAAAAGAATCTTCTCGAGCGAAGATTACGCGAAGGTTTTATCGGTTCCACCATATTGCAGTTACCGGGAGGGCGCCCAAATATAAGCGGAGGGATAACCAAATGGGACAGGAGAGGGTGCAGTAATAATGGAGCCGCCGTAGATCACTCAAATAATCGTTACCGCTCTAGATTGGGAAGGAACGACCATTTTGCTGTGTTCGCAAACTCCCGATGAAACTACACGGCATCTTAAAATTCTGGGACAAACGAATAAATCTTATTTCCTCAACTCTAACGACAACGTGGTTCTTTGGTGTCTGATCTTCATTCCAGAAGATATTTACTGATTACAACACAATAGAAGTGAAACTTCCTTGTATAAGGGAAAGGTCGAGAGAAGGTATCATTAATAAAATCACTCGTGAAATGTTATATTGAGAATCTGAATGAATTCGTCAGCGAATATTCGAATCTGCCGTGGAATTGATGATGAGCGAAGAAAAGGACAAATAAGCCGTTGCTAAACGCCTGAGAAATTGCAATTGAGACAGAGTCCACTAGTGATTGCAAGTTGAGAATAAGCGTGAATGCGTTTCTCATAGAAATGGCCACCACTTAGAAATCGATCTTTATCGAGAGAAACCAAATTGTTATCCATCTTAGTAAGGAAGAGTTTCTTGAAAGCGAAACGTTCTTAAGGATGCTTTGAAGACGAAATAAAACTAGTCCTCTGGTGGGAGAAAATCATTTGCATTCGTTTGCAAATCGTTACGAAGATTAGGAGAAGAACGAGGGAATTCTGGACGTCTGAGGAGGTATCCTGCAAGCAAAAACAAACTCAAGGATGCTTGCAAGACGAAAGCAATCTCGGCATTGGGCGGAAAAAGAAAGCTACCGGAATTACTCAAACGTTTTTGATTAATGACAGCTCGAATCTAGGCAGCTGCCCGCTGGACGTTGATGTCGGCTCAGCTTGCCGGCTTCGGTGGCAGCTTCTCGCTCGAACATCCAAAAATTATCGCTAGAATTCCCGAAAAATTTACTCTCTATGAACTCGTCAAACCCGAAGCGCGTCCGAGGGACAGCTCAGCGCTCTGTGTACAAATATAGAAACAGATACAGATAAACAGATAAGGGGTGGAAAGGTGAGGCGCAGCAGAGAAACAAGCCATAGTTCTAAACACCATCACATTTTGTACTTACCCCACCCGTATTCTTCTTTGTGACGTTTTTTCATATCGCGAATTAGTCTTACCCCCCGCCAAAAAAGTTTCACTTGATAAATATTTTTCTAAAATGTTAATCGTCTCTGAATATGTATTACATTATTATGGATGCAAGGTGACGCTATTACATCTGTTTACGAGACGTCAACCGGCCTTCGACCTAACGAAGATGCCTTTGCAAAATTGTTTGCCGGAACGGGGAGGAAATCGGGCGTTACAGGAACCACCGAAGGATTCTCAACGGAAATTATTTCCAAGCCAGCGATTGTCAGCCAGTCACCGTATTTGGCTTTGGCCCGATATTATTGATCCCACTGCAATCCCTGGGCACGAGCAATCACATTATCCGCATTATCGCGGGCGCTGTGCAATCGAATCGCCTGGACGAAATGGCAGAACGCTCGCCGAAGAGCAACAACCCATCAAGAGACGATATCACTCGAGGTTTGTACTTTTCTTCCTCGCGATTTCGTTATTGCCAAAATCGACAACAGGTCGAATTGGAACTGCTAATATTGCCGTTTCCCATGAGGATAGATCCGGACCAATTGCCGTTAAATTCTACCAAAATTCTAGCGTCAATTGTTCGATCGTGACGCAGAGATCTCTCCAATCCTGAGAGTCGAGGAACGATCCGGGGGAGGATACGCCAAGTAGAATCTTCAATAAATAAAATCCGACCTACCCTGTTAAAAAAATGTATAGAATTCATACACTTTTAGTACATAAGGTTGCAGTAAAATTATTAATTTGATGTCTTAACAGTGAATTAGTATAGATTTATTATAAAATTCTAAGTAAATTTACAATTTTATAACACCGTGTTGTAATTTTCTGAAGTTGCGGAGGAAAATTATAAATTTGATATTCAAAAGTTATTTACTACGCATTGTTTGCAAAGTTTTTAAATGACCTTTTAATTTTATGATCGGTTACGTAAGTTTATTTTTATACAAATTTAATCGAAAGATGACAAGCATCGGTGGTACTAGCGGAGACGCATTGTAGCGACATTCTTGAGTCGAGAGGTATTTAAATAATATTACAAAAAATTCTTACAGTGAATAGGAGACTCCGGTAGCATCACGGACAACGTAATTGCTACTTTTCTGTGAGTCTCGAGTTCGATACCCCAATAATTGCAAAAAGATTCTTTTCGGCGTTTAAGGTAGTACTGTCTCTAAAATCGTCCTCGAACGTGCCCGGGACATATGTCAAATTTGTTTGTTTGCAGAAAAAACGTTTAATATCAAGTCCCGATTAACACAAGTTTATAACAATTTTATAAATTTATTACACATATGTACTAAATTTATAATATATGTTATACATTTTATTTGAAAATATGTTATAAAATTAGTACACCATGTCCGAATAAAACTTCCAACAAATAAGTTATAAAATTACACTATTTTTTTAACAGTGTTGATTCTATGGCGCCTACCAACATTTCCCTCGAAAAAGGTCCCGAACTCATCATCGTTAAATACTGTCAAATTTTAGCGTTATAGGTTGGAAGGATCGTTTGCAACGCAAGATCTCTTATTTCCAGGGAGCCGAGGAACCACCCGGGGTAGGACACCTCAAGAAGGAGAGCATCATCGATCCAACCGAGATTCTCCAGCGTGTACCAATATTTCCCTCAAAGAAATGTCGCAAACTCATCGTCGTTAAATGCAACTAAATTCTGGTGTTGATCGAACGTCCGCGGTGTAAGGATATCTTATTTCCACGGAATTGAAGACTATCCCGAAATAGAACAACACCGCAGAAAGGACATCGTCGATAGTAAATCCGACCAATGTTCTACAGGGTCTAGCAACATTTCCCTCGAAGGAAGATCCCGACCTCATTGCCGCTAAATGCTTCGAAATTCTGGCGTTAATCGGCTGGAAGAGTCGTTTGCGGTGCAAGGATCACTTCTTTCCAGGGAGCCGAGGAATCGCCCAGAGGAGAAGAGCACCCCACGAGGGAACGCATTGTCGGCGAAAATTCATTTCTGTTTTCCCGTCAGCTTCGTTATCGCGCGGAATAAATTCAAGCTGAGGCGAAGGGGCGTCTCGGCACGTTCGCGAAGAGGGTTCGGGTCGCGGGGAAAATGAAGTAGTGTGCCAGGAAAAATTGGATTCGCCGAATGCCTGGCAGAAAAAGAAAGGGAGAAAAAATGGAGGAAACGTCTCTCTCTTTCTCTCGATGTCCGCTCGATCTCTGGGCGACGCGGTCGATTGTGGAACGTTCCATCAAGAAATGGCCCATTTTCGTCGGGCTGTCGACAATTATGATATCGCCGACACTTCGCGTCCCTTCTTATGGGTGGAAAAACGGTATTCCCCCCGCCCGGGCGAGAATCGCCGACTAAACGCTTCCCTTGGAACTCAACGGCTAGACGTAGAGCTCCGCATCAAGGATAACTTCTCCCCGAAGTGCAGTAACCTCGGCGCGGAAGCGCGCCGACTCACGCGGGAATCTTATGGCCCGTGCAAAATGTATGCCCCTTACCCCGCCGCGGATAAATCGAGCGTGCCCGCCACCGAAAGGTGAAATTGCGCCCCCTTTCTTCCGAGCTAGTCCGCCGGAGACGATCGCTCTCGAAGGGGACTTACGCGAGCGATTAGCTCTTTTCTTCGCGATCTCGCCCGGCACCTGATATCGGGAAGCGACAGTGGATTAAGCCCAGCCTGGGTCAGCCGTGACGTGATTCCACTTTTCACTCGCCGACGGGGTTTAACTCGATTATAGAACTAATAACTTTTCTGTCGACAGGTCATTCGGAATTGTAGTTTCCCCTCACTCCGTATAAAATATGATATATTGCCGTATTACGGGGAAAATGAAAGGAGGAAATAAAGTTATGAAACGATTAAAACTTGGCAGAACCTGGGTGGGAACCCCTCAGTAGATTAAGCGCTGCCTGGGTCAGCCATGACCAGCTGATTCCACTTCCCAGTGGACGGTTAGAAGAATCCAGTGAAGGATGATTTAGCCTATCCAAAAACTGTTCCTGAACGATTATTATTAATGGTAATTATTTAATAAGAGTTTTAAGAATCAATGCGCGCGACAGTGGAAATTCGTTGGTACCGTTCAATAAAAAAATTGATAGGAACAGGAATTCGGAACATTGCAATTCGGAGTAAGCTTTTCCAAAGGTTACCAAGCCTAGTTCGTATATAAAGCAATGGCTCCCCTTATAAAATATTAGTAAACTGGAGAGCGCTGCGGTTGCTCGCGAGATGCAATAATTCTCCATTTGAAGGGACTGCGGTATTAATTTCGTAATTTATTTTTCCGCAACCTTTCCTCGGAAACAGGAGCTTCGGAGAGGGCCGTAGAGATTCGATATTGTAATTTATGGACCCTGGAATCCAGCGGAGTCCGCGCGCGTCCCTTCGAGAATTTGTTTTCCGTTTCTTGCTGTAAAACCCTATCCATTATGATTTACGACGGGTGGACAACATTAAGCCGGTCGTCTATGCAAGATACATTGCTCGATTGCCCTCACTTTTTAATATCCCGTTCAATATTACTACTGCAATCCAAAGACCTTGCTCTTCCTCCGAGTCTAGCCCTGTCCACGCTGCAATTACAATAGTATTTTCTCACCACATTTCAGCAAGTTGGCCCCCAGTATGAGACGAATATGCACGAGATCGTACACAAATCGAAAAACGTACATGAATTATTGATCCAACGTCCCACGGTCCTAGAAGGCGATGGTCTGCAAAGTAATTTCTGCACGACGCAGCTACATCGGAATGCAATCTTTCATTTACATTCAGTGTCACATGTGGGTGTGACTAACGATCAAAGTGGGCAAGTTTTATACCTGAATATCAATCTTTCAGCGAAAGTCAAGGCCGAAAGCACTGACGCGTGTAAGGGAAACAAAACCTGTGTCGATTTGATGATAAGCCTCGTTTATACCGTTTCGTTCTACTTCCTTCGCCCTTGAGGACCTTGTACGAAGCTACCTTATTAAGTATCCAGCTCTCTTCGAACCTGTAAACTCTCCACCTTGGATATCTGGATGTTTAATAGGACCACCTTGGATGTTTAATAGAGAACACAGGGTATTATAAAAAAATACTCGTTTATTATAACACACGCGAATATACACGAACAGCGATTAATTACATTAGGCGATCTCACCTATGGTGATGTAAATATATTACGATGACCAGTAATCCGTCTTTGACGATTCAAACTCACTCTGCCTTTAGGAAGCTACGTTTAACGCATTCGTCATCTCGGGCTACTTTGGACAGCGGAGATGCAAAGAGTCTCAGAAGGATAGAAAAATATGAGAAGTCGCGCTGCACCTTCTCTTGACTTTGACCTTAAGAATATTGCTCTTAACATCTTGGATTATGCATTAGAAATAAACGCAAAATTACATTATAAACGAGCGGAAAGGGTTAGGTAATCTTTTAAAAGATCAAGTGAAAATAACGAAAACATTTCCCTTAACGAAGAAAAAAAATTCATACAGGTGCTGATTGGTACGGGTACTGATCTTGGAATTTCAACAAATACCTTCTGCTTGTACGAAACAAGGCACTTTCAACTTGTTCATTAATACATTTTTAATTATTGTTTAACCGGTGGATAACCAGCTGACTTAATTTCAAATCTAAAAAATCCTAGACCGAATCTTCATTAAAAAGGTTGCATACTTGTCGCGTTGCAGTTCTGGCAACGCATATCGAACATGTTTGAAATCCTGGTACGCGATATGTTTTCGGGGTACATAAATGTTAATAAATAAAAGCGCCGACGAAAGAAATGAACAAAAAAACTCGTAGCGAAAGGCCTGCGAAGCGCGTTACTCTTATTCGTTCGCAAGCTGTACTTTACGCGCTAGGGTTACTCCTACATACTGCTTGTTACTTACTAATAAGTAAAACTGAGATTGTCATGGGAGAGAAAACGCTCGTTAGTGGTATCGCCTGTTCGTCCAGCACTGCGAGCAGTAATAATCGTGTTCCTGGGAGCCAAAAAATTGACAGTCTTCAGTGCGGCACTGCCTTACCATTCCCTGAACAGAAAAATCACGTTATCGGACACATGGAATTGGAACCGCGTTGCGATTTTTCGCTCGACGTACCCCTAAATTACTACCGTTATTCCAAAGCTCTGGGGTAGAAGACTCAAGTGACGTTGCCTGGTCGTTATAAAACGTAGACCTGGAAAAATAATTTGCAGCAGATCAATTTTAGAAGGATCCTGTAAGTTTCTTTATTAAATTTCGTATTTCATTAGCCCCTTAGCTATGACAAATCTGACCGTGAAACTGTACCGCCTGTACCAACAGCTCTGCCACAATTTGACGGTAATCATATACTACTTTAAATACGTGATGATTAAGAGGACCGCTATAAGAGTGTATTGTTAAGAAGCATCACTTAGAGAAAAACCACTATAGTGGCGCTTCGTAGCTAAAGGGTGAACTGGAAAGAAGAACAATAAATTACCTTGAGAGATAGAGCGTTCGATCTTTGTTAGGATTTGTTGGGAGTAATTTGCTAACACTCGCGTGACTTCCTCTATCGCTGGCCGTATAAAATTTCGATTTACCAGCTCCATAATTCATTTCGGTACCACCGCCGTTCTTCTGTTGTTCCTGCAAATACCTATAGGAAAGGATAGGCTTGGTTTTTATTTTTTTTTTTAACTTTAGTTTAAGTAGCTCACAGGAGTTTCATCCAAAATACAAACCTGGCATGGGCACATTGCAGGTAATTTTGTAACATCTGGTCAACATATTGATGTCGCCTACTTCTGATTCGCACACACAACAATCCTTCGGCAACTACACCTGTAGATGATGCAGGTGGACTCTTTGGTCTTTTTCCCATAGACAGTAACTTTCGACTAACAGATTTTCCAATTGAACCAAATTGCTTTGCTACTCCCATCAATTGCTTAGCTGCCTTGCTCTTGCCGGAAGAGGAACCATCAGTATCGGACAGTCTATCTATATCATCCGTCATTATAATTTGGTACTCACACTCTAAATAATCTTTTATTAAAATCTCCATCTACAAGACACGTAAAAAATGATGATTCAAAATTATTTTTTCGATTAAAAACATGAAAATAGATCCTAACCGCATCTTGATGACATGGTAGCAGATCTTGTGATGAAGTAGTCCAATCCCAATCAGGTCCTGGGTCTACAGCAAACAAAACTGGCAAAAGCTGCCCAGTATCTGGATCCACCAGTGGTATACTGACACCTTCTCCACTACCGTCTCCAAGATCATTTCCTCCATCAACGGTAACCAAGGGAGAAAAGTGGGCTGAATGATATGCCAACAGCAATGGAGTTCGATGACATCGAGATGGAGGCACCTCCAATGGCAAATAAACTCCACCAAAAGGAATAGGGGCTATAGCAATTCCTTCTGAATCCTTTAGCATCGTTTCTGCTATCACTATAATTGGTCTTCGCAAAACATGAGCGAGTGCCAATACGTGTACCTAATAATAATTTATTAAAATTAAATATGCTAATCATAAAATAATGCAAAATGCGTCAATATACTATCACTGTATTTGTCGTAGAAAAATAACATTATTTTTCTCACAGAAAATCTGTTAATTTGGTCACAACTTTAATTTAACAATTTCAAAAATTCTACCTCTTCAAGACTCTGATAGGATGTAGTGGTTTGATTTCGTGGATTAGCAGATGCCATATCTACGATACTTTTCCATTCTAATAACCATTCAGTCTCTGTGTAAGACAGCCCAGCTGCTGCATTTAATCCCATTTGCCTCCACTTCCATCTCCTAAAATTAAAACACTCTTATGACATATTTTTAAATAAATTTGATCCTTTCAATTTTGTACATGTATTGGACAGCTGCAAATGCGCAAATGTTTTCTTTGTATAGAACACTCACCTAAATAAAGCATGCCTGTATTCTCCTTTGGCAAGAGTATTATGAAGTGCATCTCTTAAAGTTAACAATCTATCATGGAAGCCCCACATTCCCAGAGATGCTGCATGGAGAAGACAATTACCATCTCCAGTAGTTGCCAATGGCCACAGCACCCTTGTTCCTCCATTCCTACCGTTACACCACCAATTTAATCGCCCAGCAGTCTCCAAAGATGTTAGACATCCTCCTTCGATTAAATCTCTCTCCAAAAACTGACGAAAGGAATCTAATTTAAAAATATTAAATTAATTCAGTTGAATAATATTAAACAAACAAGATACTTAAATAATGATAATGCACCTGGATATACAGAAAGGTCTGGTAACGAAAAAGTAAATTCGGGGGTATCCACAGCTCCGAGGGTTGCGAGCTGGGACCGAGCATGTGATACAATGGCAGCATTTTCAGTCGCTCTCGAAATCCCTCTGGCCAATTTTTTTATAGTACCTCCACTGCTTTCCAGAGCATTATTATTCGATTTTGTCTCTTGCTCCAATCCATCGTACATGGATATCGTGCTCATAGCACCGTTTTAAAGCAACAATTTGTAATGTAAAACCATATCCACCTATTTTCCCCTTCAGAGTACATTTATTGCAATCTTATTTTGATAAATATTGTTCCAATTCCAACTATATCGTTGTCATTCGTAATGATCACTAACATTGGTTATGGAAATACACAGGAAGGCTGCGTTAGATATCCTGTAAAAAGAACGCAATCAACGTCAATTAGCTCCTTTCATGAAAACTCGCTGCAAAGAATATATTTGACTCTTAACTGTTACCAGATTGACTACGACTGTAGTCACTGGTAGTGGCAATTGCACTGTAATAAGATACTCATGTTTTGATTGTCAATGTGGTAAACATGATAAGTAATAAAAATTTAGCTATACACATATCTAACCTCAAAGGTATGGCATCCTAAGCCAAGAATTTCTAAATATTCTAAATTAAAGATCCCAACTATTCAAAGCTCACTTAAATTGTTAAACAACAAAAATTTAACGAAAAATGTAGGAAGGTCTATACTCAGCGCGAATGTCACATGATCATTTGAGAAGTACTACTCCCCCACTTTGATCCTGTCGAACATTTACAAGCATACCTGTCATTCGTTCATTCCTAATTGGCAGCGCGTGCTACCTTGCAATGTCACGCAATATCAAAGCTAAAAGCTTAATAGCATTCAGGAATTAATTCAATGCGCGGTAATCGATGCCGAGGAAATGAAATTGTAGTGAGAAGTCGATTAGCGCCGTCGTATTTACCTGGCATGCCATCCGGACATGCATGTACATACGTGCAAGCAAGGATGCGCGTGGTTGTTCAAAACTTCAAACCTTGAGCCGTTATTGAATTAGTGCGGAGGCGTCGTACGACTTATTTATTTGTCGGTAAACATTCGGTCGCTACTTACACCTTAGGCTTACTCGTTTTACAATCTGGGAGTGGAAGAGCAGCGACTCGATGAATTATCCGTAATCCCGCCAAACGAAAGCTCTTCCCAACGGCCGTATCGTACGAGAAAAATAAAGCAAACCGATAACGTCGCCGCTGCCCGCTGTGCAGTGTATGGAAACATACACAAGCATACGCAAATGCATAACTTCCTACACTGAACCTCTTTCCCCTGTCTGTATTTACAATTAATATTTACGTGACAGTGCCCATTCTACGCATGCGTGCCGTGATTCCTCAGTTCATTCGTTCCTACGTCTATGCACATGGCCAATGGTCGTCCTTCATCAACGCCACGTTCCGCTATGCGCTTTTCATCACGGGATAATGCCAAAGAGAGGTTTTGATTGCTTGTAGAAAACGTACAGGCGGAAACTCCCCAACTCCGTTTTTCATTGCAGCCAATCAGAACCTGTTATTCGCTCCATCACACGATACTATCGGATGAATAAAATATCGGCCAGAGATGAGCAACAGAGATGAATTAGGAGATTGCTCACGGGCAGAATCGTACGATTGTGGCGGGCCCGGGACGAAGTCCGGCCATCGACCACCAGGGGCGTAGCGCGCGTCGAGCGCGATGCAATCAGGACGAGGTAAACTGCGTTACCCCGCGTGCACATTACTTTACTTACCTCGAAACAAAAGACGACTACGTCGGAAAATGTTTACAAAACGGTTGAAAATCGAGGAGAAGACATTGTGACCAATTCTAGAGCGCACGTGGAAATCCGCTCATTTTGCTATGTTAATAAAGCAATAACTATAAATAAAGTGGTGAAATATATTTGACAATCCCCACACGATCGCATCCTGTGCTGCCCTCTGGTTTTGTACGTTAGCGTTCACCGTTTTTCGCCCCCAAGGGCGACGTATTGAATTTCTGATAGGGGCGATGGCGGTACCATCTACCAGTCGCCGTTAGCGGCTCACATGCGCGGGATGGTAATACCCAGAGTTCGAAAATTCTCGGTAACATTAAATTGGAGAAGGTAACTGTGAAACATACCGTAAGTTACCGGGAACATTGAGAATTTAAGAGAACGTTAATTTTGTTATTTATACTTTAGGTTTCTTCGTTTAAATAACTTTTTTTTTTTCAATCAACTTTAAAGTTCAAGCTAAAGAGTAATAATTACTATTGGAAAATGTTGATTATAGGATCGTATTTATCTCCAGGTAAAAATGTTCACGTATGTACAACTTCACGGAAGATTCTATGAGATTTGATCAAACGAACTGATATTTCATTCTGCAACAAAGCGAATGGGAGGTTTTGATTGGCTACGGACAACGTACAACGGAAATTCCCCCCTACGATGTTTCTCTATAGCTAATCGAAACCTCTCGTTCGCTCTGTTGAAAAATGCAAATTCTCATAATTTCTCGATAAAAAAGGCTTTGGAGAAATTACCGATAAATTACCGGGAATTTCTCTTTGATTCTGACGTCATTTACTGGATTTAGAACTCTAGTAATACCATGTGGCAGTTAACGGTGATGGCTCACCTACCCTTACCGACACTGCTCGCTTTTGATGGTAAGGGAAGAACACTCGTGACGTTCCATTTGACTTTATCTACTTATCTACTACTATTAAGTACATTGTTGCCTCGCAGCGACGTGATGCGGAGCTTTGGGGCACGCGTCGGTGTCGCGTACGGAACTCTCATGCATCGAATCTGTGTGAGTGCGATCGCTCCTACAAATCTTCGTGCGTCCCAACCAGCCAAGCGCCAAGCTACGGGTCAAGACGTTGAGTATGTGTGCGCTCGGCGCTACACTCGACGAGTATGCATTAGAGTCGAATACTGCGAAAAATCCTTCCGAGGCTTATCTAACCGCGGATATAAGCCGAGTCATTTCGCGTATGATTTTTACATTTCCCTACTAGCGTTATCGAGCGTTTTTCGACAGTTTTCGAGTATTTTTCGAGGGTTTTCGAACGTTATTCAAGTGTTTTCGAGCCTTATCGAAGGCCGTACAGTGCCGTTGAGTGTTGTTAAGTGCAGTAGAGTGCCCGAGAGTTGCCGAAGATTGCCGGAGAGTCGCCGGAGAGAGACGGAGAGTTGCGGGATAGTGCTGGAGAGTGCCGGAGAGCGCCGGAGAGTGTCGGAGAGGGCTGTAGAGGGCCGGAGAGTGCCGGAGAATTGCCGAAGAGTGCCGGAGAGTACCGGAGAGCTGCTGGAGAGGGCCGTAGAGTGCCGCAGAGTGCCGGAGAATGCCGCAGAATGCTGGAGAGTGCCGGAGAGTGCCGGCGAGTGCCGGAGAATCCCGGAGAATGCCGGAGAGTTGCCGGAGAGTTGCCG